>NC_036863.1:16121048-16170337 GCF_002910315.2 Salvelinus sp. IW2-2015
CCAGCCCTGGTAGCACAATCGATATGCTAATAGAATTTAGGGAGTTTTGTTTTCAGATTAACCTTGTTAAAATCCCCAGCTACGATGAATGCAGCCTCAGGGTGTGCGGTTTCCAGTTTACATAAAGTCAGATAAAGTTCGTTCAGGGCCATCGATGTGTCTGCTTGGGGGGGAATATATACGGCTGTGATTATAATCGAAGAGAATTCCCTTGGTAGATAATGCGGTTGACATTTGATTGTGAGGAATTCTAAATCAGGGGAACAGAATGACTTGAGTTCCTGTATGTTGTTATGATCACACCACGTCTCGCACAATACACACACACACATACACACTTGAAATAACTTATATTATCTATCCTGATACCTAGTGGCTTTACCCTGCCTTGAAGTCGGAAGTTTACATACACCTTAGCCAAATACATTTAAATTCAGTTTTTCCCAATTCCTGACATTTAATCCTAGTAAAAATTCCCTGTCCTAGGTCAGTTAGGATCACCACTTTATTTAAGAATGTGAAATGTCAGAATAATAGTAGAGAGAATGATTTATTTCAGCTTTTATTTCTTTCATCACACTCAAGTCATTCTCAGTGGACTATCAATGGATCATCTCAAGGATGATCAATGGAAACAGGATGCACCTGAGCTCAATTTCGAGTCTCATAGCAAAGGGTCTGAATACTTATGTAAATACTGTATTTTTGATTTTAGTACATTTGCACACAAAAAAATAAAACCTGTTTTCACTTTGTCATTATGGGGTAATGTTTGTAAATTGCTGAGGATTTTTCATTTTATTTAATCAATTTCAGAACAAGTCTGTAACGTAACAAAATGTGAAGGTACTGTACCTCAAACAACTTACCTATCCTGATAATGACTTTACCCTGCCTTCTGGAAAATATCTACCTCAAATACCTTATCTATCCTGATGCCTAGTCACTTTAGTCCACTGACTGCAGTTGGGGGTACTGGAGTAGGGGACCACTGGAGTTGTGAACCACTGGAGTAGGGGACCAGTTTTGGACCTGGTCCTAGATTACCACTCCTACTTTAGAGACACTGTGAATCCTGGGACTGGACTTCAACTGAAGGAATTACTTGGGGGGGAAAAAAAACAAATCTAATGATAATCTACCATTTAGCAGCAGCCTTCCTGCAGTAGGTATTCAAGTGTTTTTTAATTAGAAATAGTTTAGATAACTGAAAGGTGTAATTAAATGATTGATATTAATTGAATTCATGGTCAAATGAAACGACTTTTATCAAGATCCAGTTACGCAACTGGTCAGTTCCTTGACCATTCCTGCTCAGTTAATAAGTGTTGGCGGGCTGAAGAGAGGCTTCGAGTACCTGAAGATTATTAAAAACATGGATCATCAAAGTTTAAATGTACTTATGGAATGCAAATCATCATCAACAGGAAGTCAACAGTGAATGATAAGGATGAAGAAGATGAGTGAATCCTCTGGGTGATTTGTTAATATCTGACACTAAATACACAAGATGGACCACTGGAGTGTAAAGAAATACATTTTATTATCACGTAAAAATGGATAAAAATCTTGTCATGTTTATAACTTGGGAAGTATTCATTTCAGTTTTAAAAATACTTTTCTTAATAGTTCATGTTTATATACATACATTTATGTAAGATTTCATTGTTTTCATACTATAAAATATGATTCATTCATTTATGCGTATTCAATTCTATTACAATGACACAGTACTTTGAGAGAATTAAAAAAGTGTTGACAGTTTTATGAATATCATAATTTATATCCAAATAGTTCAACAGTGTCTATACAAAGACGCATCAGTCATGTTTCATGATGAAACATTATACTTCTATTACATCACTGTCCCAATGTCAAGAGAATCTAAAGTTCCACTTCCTTACTCTTTTTACAACACTGGTGTCTCTTTAGATGTCCTGACTGAGTGAAACTCTTCCCACACTGGGAGCAGTGAAACGGCTTCTCTCCCTGTGTGAGATAGCTTGGAGTGGTTCTGAAACCTACCCCTTGCATGAAAACTCTTCCCACACGTCGAGAGCCAGTGAAACGCGCTTCTCATCAATGATTGAATGAAAGCTGTTTGTGATTTCTGAGACTACCCCCTGAGTGAAACTCTTCCCACACTGAGAGCAGTGAAACGGCTTCTCTCTGTGTGAGTGAGCTGGTGTTGTTGAGATCTACCCCCTGCAGTGAAACTCTTCCCACACTGAGAGCAGTGAAACGGCTTCCTCCTGTGTGATGAGCTGGTGTTGTCTGAAGATGACCCCCTGCAGTGAAACTCTTCCCACACTGAGAGACAGTGAAACGGCTTCTCTCCTGTGTGTGAGTGAGCTGTGCTTCTGAGACTCCCCCTGTAGTGAAACACTTCCCACACTAGAAGCAGTGGAACGGCTCTCTCTCCTGTGTGAGTGAGCTGTGTTGGTGTTCTGAGAATAGACTCCCTGCAGTGGAAACTCTTCCCAACTGAGAGTAGCACGTCGTGGTGGCTTTCTTGGTCTCCCCGCTGAAAGTTCCCAGAGAGGATGTGCGCGCCTTGGTCTTCGTGCCGTTGTGTTCCTGGGAGCTGGTGTTCCAGGCTGCGTCTGCGAGGACACTGAGAATTATCTGATCTTGATCCTCTACTACTCCTCAACAGTCTGACATACTCATAGTGTGAATCTCTCATTGGCTTGTGAGGACAGATCTGAGAGGTGAAGGAGAACGGACAGCCAGAGCACACGAGAAGATCGTTGACCTGAGACGACTCAGTGTTCCACATCTGAGAGAGATGACAGGAGAGAGAGAAAGAAGAGAAATCAAGATCACAAGGTGCATGATCATTATGTTCCAGACAACTTGACATGAACAGAGAAAACTCAGGACCAGTATGATAATCACCACAGAAAATATTTAAAATCAATGATGAGTTTCAATTGAGAAATTAGTAATGAGTAAAAATGAAGTAATAATGAGTAATTTACTGCGGTATTAATGATAATAGGAGAGTAAATAGAAAATGAATGTAAGAGGAGTGAACAGAGGAGGACAAAGTAAGGGCAAGAGAGCGGGATGAAGAGAGGAGGAAAAGTGGAGAAATGACCTTTAGCAGAGCTCTTTTTGTCCCAGAGGTAGTCGAAGACAATGCCCAGGTCTCTGCGTACTCCTCTCCGTACCAAACCAACAGCTCCTCTCCAACAGCTATGGGCTTACAGCAGCGATACAGAATCCCTCCTCTGTACTGAAGGACACCAGATTCTGTTCTCTTAACGAGCACAGTTCTTCACATACTGAGAAAGACGAGAGATCACTGAGAGAGAGAGGAGAGAAGAGAGGACAGCATGAGAGCAGGAGGACAGCGAGAAGGAAAGGATAGAGAGAGAAGAGAGAGACAGAGAAAGAGCAGTAGGGGGTTAATTATGTACATGAGATTGAGTTATCAACTATCAAATAGAGTATGAAACAGGTAGGTGCAGCTGGTTCCTCGAAATGACGCAATTTACCACAACACTTCTACACCATCTACACACAAAGTGTTGCGGCAAAAAGCTCACACACTTTTAATTGAGAACCACTGTAGGTACAGAAGAGAAACAGAGGAGGAAGAGGACTGTGAGACTTCCTCTGTACTTCAGGTGTTGCTCACCTCATCCAGTTGGATGAGTGCTCTCCCCAGCATCGATTGTAGTCGTCCCAGTGTTCTACTCTTGTAGATCTAGGAAAACAACTATTTATATTTAGTTTTATCAGGTTGGAAAAAATTTAAGCACAGGCCAATGCACACAGTAACACCAGTACACACAGTACACACAGTACAACAGTACACAGACTACACACACACACACACACAACACCACCCACACCCACACACACACACACACAACACACACCACCACACACACACACTTCTCTCACCATCCAGGAGTAGCCACTCTCCATGGCTTGGTCTTTGTCTGTGAGCTCTCCTTCATAAGTCCATAGTGTGGCTCCTGCACGCACAGTGTTTCCTGTGTTGAACACCCCAGCCCAGTACACTGCTTGCTTTATTGTTACTACAGGCCGGACGGCAGGGTGAGTCTGCCTGTCAGAGGTTCCTAGAGGGCAGGGATGTCAGGGATGAAGAGGGGGACCATGGACACTCACACTCCTCCATGAAGAAAGACTTGCAGTCCATCACAGTCTGGAGAGAGAAAGAGAAACAGAACATGTTTAAATGTCAGTTATTATGATGATGATGAAGACATGCATTCAAAATGTAAAAAACCAGCGTGGTTGAGCGAAAGAGAGCACACAAAAAACTATACATACCTCGCTTAAACATCAGCGCCACAGGTAAGCTGTGAACGATCTGAGAAAAGGCAAGAAGGGCCTTCTACGCCAATTCAAAAGGAACGTATAAATTCTTAACATTTACCTATCATTAGTGGATACTGGAGCTAAAAATACTTGATTCAATTATAGAACCCATTGCCCTTTATGGCTGTGAGGTCTGGGATCCACTCACCAACCAAGAATTCACAAAATGGGACAAACACCAAATTGCAGAATTCTGCAAAAATAAATATACAAAGTAAAACACCATATAATGCAAAGAAGAATTAAGCCGATACCGCTAATTATCGAAATCCAGAAAAGAGCCGTTAAACTCCACAACCACCTACAGAGAAAGCTGGTCCTAAGCAAGCTGGTCCTAGGGCTCTGTTCACAAACACAATTTTATTTTTATTTAACCTTTATTTAACTAGGTAAGTCAGTTAAGAACAAATTCTTACTTACAATGACTACCTACCGGGGAACAGTTAAATGCCTTGTTCTGGGGAAGAACAACAGATTTTTACCATGTCAGCTCGGGGGATTTGATCCAGCAACCTTTCAGTTACTGGCCCAATGCTCTAACCACTAGGCTATCTGCCACCCCTCAAACAGACCCCACAGAGCCCCAGGACAGCAACACAATTAGACCCAAACAAATCATGAGAAAACAAAAAGATAATTACTTGACACATTGGAAATAATTAACAAAAGAACAGAGCAAACTAGAATGCTATTTGGCCTTAAACAGAGTCAACAGTGGCAGAATACCTGAACACTGTGACTGACTATGTACAGACTCAGTGAGCATTGCCTTGCTATTGAGAAAGCCTACCATAGCCTGTCTTCTCTTGAGAGTCAGGTTTGCCTATGTGCACACTGCTACAAAATGAGGTGGAAACTGAGCTGCACTTCCTAACCTCCTGCCAAATCTATGACCATATTAGAGACACATATTTCCCTCAGATTACACAGACCCACAAAGAATTTGAAAACAAATCCAATTTTGATAAACTCCCATATCTACTGGGTGAAATACCGGTGTGCCATCGCAGCAGCAACATCTGTGACCTGTTGCCACAAGAAAAGGTCAACAAGTAAAGAACAAACACCATTGTAAATGCAACCCATATTTATGTTTATTTATTTTCCCTTTGGTACTTTAACTATTTGCTCATTATTACAACACTGTATATAGACATAATATGACATTTGAAATGTCACTATTCCTAGAGAGAGACTCACAGAGGTAGTGATCATCTTTGGGGACCTCCTCCTCTGTGTAAGTGATTCTTGCTCTGTCTCTCAGGTTTCTGCTGCACTTGTATGTGTTCAGCTCTGCTTTCTGCCTTTCCAGCCACTCTCTCTTAGACAGGCCTGGTACACACAAACAAGCTATTTTCTCTGAAGCTAAATGAAACAAATGGGTTTTAAATCACCATCTCAAACTCTAACAGTCTATTGTTGTCTGTCTCTGTTACCTGAGGTTGATGGTTTGGGGTGCAACAAACGAGCCCCTTGCTGTGTGGAACTCCCTGCCTCCCCTCCACTGGTGCTGGGGGTCGCTTCACTCTGACCCTCCTGGAAAGAGACAAGACCACTGGGTCTGTGTGTCATCATCACCTTTGATTTGAAGCAACATTAATGGAAATATATTGTGTGTTGTGTTACGTGTATGACAGAAACACACACCTTGGCTCCTAGCCCCTCCTGTACTCCACTGTGGGTGTCTGCTGTGCTGCCGTCTCTGAGGAAGGCCACTTCTTCTTCAGTCAGCTCCTCCATTACTGGCTGGGCGGGTTCTGTCCCCATATTACTGGGTCCTGCCTCCTCGCCGCTGGGGGGCTGCTGAGGATCAAAGGAGAGGGGTGGGGGGACAGAGCGTTATATGACAATGATGAACAGACAGAGTTGTCAGCCCTCTTTATCTACAATAGAGCAATTACATACCGAACATGATATACATTTTGAATTCAGGGCTGTAACACAACAAAATGTGGAATCAAGTCAAGGGGTATAAATACTTTCTGAAGACACTGTATAACCATAATTTAATTCATTGGTTCACACTTCACAGCTCCAGTCCTTGAGAGGACTAGTATCTGCTAGCGTAGTTAAGAAGAGAAACAAAAACTCAGAAGATGTATTACATGCACCTGTGCAGGTGCTTTAAAAGACAGTTACCTGTACTGTAAGTGTAGCAGGTGTAGCAGGTTTGTCAGGCTGAAGGACTCCCTGAGATGCTGGTTTCCTGGTTGGGCGTCGGAAGCTCCGGGATGCTGTGGGGAAAGATCAGAGAATTAATATAAGTGCTACCTAGCTACTAACAGACCTCTTCTATTAGGAACGTCAAACGTTCAGCCTGCTGCACAGACCCTAGCCTAGAGCGCCTGGTTAAATTGTCCTTAGGACCATTTTTTATTAATCTCTAAAATGGTTAAACTAATGAGAAATATATGTGATTATATAAAAAAATCTGTGAGTTTGCGTCATTTACTAGCATCCTAACTTAAGATATTTAATTATTTGAATGAATGTATTTTACACTACTTTCCATGAAGTGGACAGTATGTGTTACTACTTTAAACAACCCCATGTTTTAACCACATTGGGGGAAACAACCTCCTTTTCACCTCAGATTGATGATTTCAGTATAAAAGTTTATAGTCAAAATGGCACAGAATGGATCAATTACATTAAATAGATTAATATTTTTGGTTTTGTACTGTTGATTTTGTTATACAGTGCATTCAATAAGTATTCAGACCCCTTTCCTTTTCCCACATTTTGTTATGTTACAGCCTTATTCTAAAATTGATTCAATAAAAAATGTCCACACCAATCTACACAAAATACCCCATAATGACAAAAGCAGGTTTTTAGAAATGTTTGCACATTTATAAAAAATTAAAAACAAATACTTTATTTACATATGTTTTCAGACCCTTTGCTATGAGACTTGAAATTGAGCCAAGGTGCATCCTGTTTCCATTGATCATCCTCTGAGATGAGATCCTCTACAACTTGATTAGAGTCCACCTGTGGTAAGTTCAATTGATTGGACATTATTTGGATTGGACATTACCTGTCTTTATAAGGTCCCACAGTTGACAGTGCATGTCGGAGCAAAAACCAAGCCATGAGGTCAAAGGAATTGTCCGTAGAGCTCCGAGGCAGGATTGTGCACAGATCTGGGGAAGGGTACCAAAAAAATGTCTGCAGCATTGAAGGTCCCCAAGAACACAGTGGCCTCCATCATTCTTAAATGCAAGAAGTTTGGAACCATCAAGACTCTTCCTAGAGCTAGTCGCCTGGCCGAACTGAGCAATCGGGGGAGAAGGGCCTTGGTCAGGGAGGTGACCAAGAACCAGATGGTCACTCTGACAAAGCTCTAGAGTTCCTCTGTGGAGATGGGAGTAGCTTGCAGAAGGACAACCACCTCTGCAGCACTCCAGGAATCAGGCCTTTATGGTAGAGTGGCCAGACGGAAGCCACTCGATAAATGGCACATGACAGCCCACTTGGAGTTTTCCTAAAGGACTCTCAGACCATGAGAAACAAGATTATTTGGTCTGATGAAACCAAGATTGAACTCTTTGGCCTGAAGGCCAAGTGTCACATCTGGAGGAAACCTGGCACCATCCCTACAGTGAAGCATGGTGGTGGCAATCATGCTGTGGGGATGTTTTTCAGCAGCAGGGACTGGGAGACTAGTCAGGATTGATGGAAAGATGAACGCAGCAAAGTACAGAGAGATCCTTGATGAACACCTGCTCCAGGGCGCTCAGGACCTCAGACTGGTACGAAGGTTCACCTTCCAACAGTACAACGACCCTAAACACACAGCCAAGACAATGCAGGAGTGGCTTAAGAACAAGTCTCTGAATGTCTCTGGAGAGACCTGAAAATAGCTGTGCAGCGACGCTCCCCATCCAACCTGACAGAGCTTAAGAGGATCTACAGAGAAGAATGGGAGAAACTCCCCAAATACAGGTGTGCCAGGCTTGTAGTCATACCCATGAAGACTTGAGGCTGTAATCGCTGCCAAAGGTGTTTTAACAAAGTACTGAGTAAAGGGTCTGAATACCTATGTAAATGTGATATTACAGTTTTCATTTTTAAAACATTTGCAAAAATGAATAAAAACCTGTTTTTGCTTTGTCATTATGGGTTATTGTGTGCAGATTGATGAGGGGAAAAAAACATTTAATACATTTTAGAATAAGGCTGTAACGAACAAAATGTGGGAAAAGTTAAGGGGCCTTTCTGAATGCACTGTACACATTATTCCTATATGTCTTCTGAGCTGTGTTAGATTTAACAGGACATACAACCTGATCTCCCCACTCTCCCGCAATTGATTTCAACCTGATAATCGATGAGTGATAAGTAACTTTTTCTGTTTTGGTGATCCCGTATCAAAATGAACATTCCAAAATGTCCTGTAACCAGTGATGTAAAAATATCTCCAGCTTCCATGTGTTTTTTGAGTTGTGGTAGTTTTAACAGGGCATATCCCCCCCAGCTGAATGAGTCCAAAAACGGGCTCTGATTGATTTATTTTGATGATATACCAAACATAACGAAAACTGGTTTGCCCTAGCAGTAACACAGACCACTTCACTTCTTTTAGCATACCTTCCACTCCTTTAGCCCTACCTGATTACTAGTCTAGTGGTATCTGGGTAGGTCCTACCAGTCTACTAGTCTAGTGGTATCTGGGTAGGTCCTATCAGTCTACTAGTCTAGTGGTATCTGGGTAAGGTCCTATCAGTCTACTAGTCCTAGTTAATCTGGGTAGGTCCTACAGTCTACTATCTAGTAGGTATCTGGGTAGGTCTCTATCAGTCTACTAGTCTAGTGGTATCTGGGTGAGGTCCTACCAGTCTACTAGTCTAGTGTGTATCTGGTAGGTCCTATCAGTCTACTAGTCTAGTGGTATCTGGGTAGGTCCTACCAGTCTACTAGTCTGTGGTATCTGGGTAGGTCCTACCAGTCTACTAGTTTAGTGGAATCTGGGCAGGTCCTACCAGTCTACTAGTTTAGTGGTATCTGGGTAGGTCCTATCAGTCTACTAGTATCTGGGTAGGTCCTACCAGTCTACTAGTCTAGTGGTATCTGGGTAGGTCCTACAGTCTACTAGTCTAGTGGTATCTGGGTAGGTCCTACCAGTCTACTAGTTTAGTGAATCTGGGTAGGTCCTACCAGTCTACTAGTTTAGTGGTATCTGGGTAGGTCCTATCAGTCTACTAGTATCTGGGTAGGTCCTACCAGTCTACTAGTCTAGTGGTATCTGGGTAGGTCCTACCAGTCTACTAGTCTAGTGGTATCTGGGTAGGTCCTACCAGTCTACTAGTCTAGTGGTATCTGGGTAGGTCCTACCAGTCTACTAGTTAGTGGAATCTGGGTAGGTCCTACAGTCTACTAGTCTAGTGGTATCTGGGTAGGTCCTACCAGTCTACTAGTCTAGTGGTATCTGGGTAGGTCCTACCAGTCTACTAGTTTAGTGGTATCTGGGTAGGTCCTACCAGTCTACTAGTATCTGGGTAGGTTCCAGTCTACTAGTTAGTGGTATCTGGGTAGGTCCTACCAGTCTAGTAGTCTACTGGTATCTGGGTAGGTCCTACAGTCTCTGTATTGGTGGTCTAGTCTACTAGTCAGTGGTATCTGGGTAGGTCCTACCAGTCTACTAGTATCTGGGTAGGTCCTACCAGTCTACTAGTTAGTGGTATCTGGGTAGGTCCTACCGTCTACTAGTCTAGTGGTATCTGGGTAGGTCCAACAGTCTACTAGTATCTGGGTAGGGTCCTACCAGTCTAGTGGTATCTGGGTAGGTTACCTAGTCTCTAGTCTAGTATCTGGTAGGTCTACAGTCTACTAGTTAGTGGTATCTGGGTAGGTCCTACCAGTCTCTAGTCTAGTGGTATCTGGGTAGGTCAACCAGTCTACTAGTCTAGTGGTATCTGGGTAGGTCCTACAGTCTTACTAGTCTAGTGGATCTGGGTAGGTCTACCAGTCTACTACTAGGTATCTGGGTAGGTCCTACAGTCTACTAGTCTAGTGTAGTCTGGGTGTCCTACGTCTACTAGTATTCGGGTAGGTCCTACCAGTCTACTAGTCTCTGTGGTATCTGGGTAGTTTACCAGTCTAAGCCTAGTTATCTGGGTATGGTCCTACAGTCTACTAGTCTAGTGGTATCTGGGTAGGTTTACCAGTTCACTAGTATCTGGGTAGGTCCTACCAGTCTACTAGTATCTGGGTAGGTCTACAGTCTCCTAGTCTAGTGGTATCTGGGTAGGTCTACTCAGTCTACTGGTATCTGGGTAGGTCCTACCAGTCTACTAGTCTAGTGGTATCTGGGTAGGTCTCTACCAGTCTACTAGTATCTGGGTAGGTCCTACCAGTCTACTAGTATCTGGGTAGGTCCTACCAGTCTACTAGTCTAGTGGTATCTGAGTAGGTCCTACCAGTCTACTAGTCTAGTGTATCTGGTAGTCTACCAGTCTAGTGGTATCTGGGTTGGTCCTACCAGTCTACTAGTATCTGGGTTGGTCCTACCAGTCTACTAGTATCTGGTAGGTCCTACAGTCTACTAGTCTAGTGGTATCTGGGTAGGTCCTACCAGTCTATCTAGTATCTGGGTAGGTCCTACAGTCTACCAGTCTACTAGTATCTGGGTAGGTCCTACCAGTCTACTAGTCTAGTGGTTATCTGAGTAGGTCCTACCAGTCTACTAGTCTAGTGGTATCTGGGTAGGTCGTCTACCAGTCTAGTGGTATCTGGTTGGTCCTACCAGTCTACTAGTATCTGGGTATGTCCTACCAGTCTACTAATCTACTGGTATCTGGGTAGGTCCTACCAGTCTAGTGGTATCTGGGTAGGTCCTACCAGTCTACTAGTACTAATAATCTGGGTAGGTCCTACAGTCTAGTGAGTCATGTGGGTAGGTCCTACCAGTCTCTAGTCTAGTGGTATCTGTTAGTCGTCCTACAGTCTACTGGTATCTGGGTAGGTCTACCAGTCTACTAGTTAGTGGTATCTGGGTGTCCTACCAGTCTACTAGTATCTGGGTAGGTCCTACATTCTACTAGTCTAGTGATATCTGGGTAGATCCTACCAGTCTTTTTACTAGGTCTAAGGTGTTATCATAGTCTAGTGGTATCTGGGTAGTTCCTACTCAGTCTACTAGTCCGTGGTCTATTGGGTAGGTCTACCAGTCTAGTAGTATCTGGGTAGGGTCTACCAGTCTAGTTGGTATCTGGGTAGCGTGTCCTACCAGTCTACTAGTCCTAGTGGTATCTGGGTAGGTCCTACAGTGCTACTGGTATCTGGGTAGGTTATACCAGTTACTAGTTCTAGTGGTATCTGGGTAGTCCTACCAGTCTACTAGGTAATCTGGGTATGGTCCTACCAGTCTACTAGTTTTGTTGTATCTGGGTAGGTCCTAACTAGTCTAGTGGTATCTGGGTAGGTCCTACCAGTCTACTGGTCTTGTGGTATCTGGGTAGGTCCTATCTACTATTCATACTGAGTAGAGCCATCCTGAGTTAGGTTCCTGTTTCGCTCTTGATATTCAATAAGCATCATAGACTGGTACTGACAGGCCTCTCTTAGCACTCCCTTTCTACTAACATGATACGTCTTATAACATCCTTGTTTATTACTACTGCTCTACCTGGTGGGCATCTCTCCAGTCGAGGGGTCCACTCATCCTCCTCTGAGTCGCTGGGTGCAAAAAGCGGAGCAGTGTTCAACAATTTAGGTCTGCCTCTCCTCATAAACGCAGGTACTGGGGAGTTCAGCCCTGAGGGACACATTAGCACACACAGTAGAGACACTGATCAATACAACACACAGTAGAGAGTGGTGTAGAGCAGTTTCGCGGGGACCAGCAAGGTCTGAGCAGAAATTTGACGTTTTACAGTGAATTTCCTGCAATTCTAAAAAAAACAAATGCCAGGGCTTTATTGTGTTCATATGCTATATGGGGAGGGGGAGGTAACCTCCAGGGTATTTTGGAGGGATGGGGCCCTAAGAGAAACCACACCTTGCGGGAGCTGCTGGTTGGGTATGTGGTATGCCAGTGAGTAGAGACATGGCTCAATACAACACAAAGGCAGAGACTCCTCTATGACAGGAGTAAAAAAAAAAACTAAAGTAATACTGATAAATCTAAAATGTCCTTTTGTCCCTGTTAAAATCTAGGACACTTACCTATAGTAAGCATAGCCAGGTGGTTCCTCTTCAAGTTTCTGTACCGCACTTTCTCACATTTCACTAGATGGGTCCATTCCATCTTTGAGAAATAGGTCTTCAAATCATGGAAATCATCCTAGTGGGAGTCCACAGGTGTATGAAGTTGGCCCAGGTATAAATGCCACAAGCAGTAATCACCTGAACATCTCAGATAGCCACATAGCTAGATAGATGGCTAAATGTTATCGTAACGTCAAGTTACCTGTCCATCATCACTATCTTTGATTATGCTAGTTAGTTAACTTACCGTTAGCTGATAGGATAGCTAGGCATTTTTCAACTCACCTCATCCGAAGAACTCATCCTTACTTGCTGTTGTCGTCCCTTAAGTCCTTTGACCCTGAACTTGTAGCTACAGTACACTTATTGCTAGTCAAATTCGAAATATAGGAAAATTGTTAGCAAATATGATTATCAACTGTTAATTTGTCAGCACGTTGCTAATTTAACTATTTTGGTAAACTAGCTAAAGTTAGCGTTACCCTTTTAGGGAGATAGATACCACTAGCTAGACATTTATTTCAGTACAGTAACGATGCAGGAGCTAGCTAATTTAGCACTGGCGAACTTGTTGATGGTAATTTAGCTAGCTACATTACCGAGCTAACAAATTATTCCCAATATAACCGATAACATAGCAATGTTGTACAATGTTGAGCCTGTTATTCTTGCTAGCTAGCTAAATTACCTGCCTTTTGAAACCGTTGTTTGGGAAAAACTTTAAACTGAGGTAAATTGTGAGAGCAACTGAGCACGCCCAATGGACCGCGAGACAACTTCTGGCGCCAAACATACAACCGCGGGAAAGAAGGTGGAAAATCACTGACTGAACTCTCTCTGCCTAGTGGTGCACGACGCCGGGATTTCTGGAGTCGACTCCGACTTCTGTGGTTCGATTCATTGGAGTCGATTCTTGTTCGACTCCCAGAACACGCTGAAGCGGATGCACACACACACGCACAACCACCCCAATATTGCAGAGTCCATTAGGAACACTGCATTTACGTTCTAGAGGACAGACATGGGCATGATGCTGACCATTTGCCTATAAAATGCGTATTTTGTTTGAATATAGAAGGTGAAATGTAGGAACTATAATTTTTCAGTGATATTTCTGCTGTGCTCTGCTTTGACGGATCCCATGAGATGATGCTGTGATAAACCTATTATTTGCTATGTTATAGCCCTATTCGGACGGGTATTACTAGAGACGTTGGTTTTGTAATTATTATCCAAACATGTGCGTTATTCCAGATGATTTTCACACAGTATTAGTTTTCCAAACTGCCCCCTGTAATTCTTAATTTGTTGTTATTCAAATCACATTGTATTGGTCACATACACATTTAGCAGATGTTAATATGGGTGTAGCGAAATGCTTGTGTTCCTACCTCCAACAATTGAATTGACTCTTACGGCGGAACCCTGGAGGATTTTATTGTAGGCGTGAATGTTTTCAACATCATGTCTAGACGAGTATAGGCTACACTGATAACTCGTGCTTGGCAGCCAAATGTCTCCCCGTAATATTTAAATTGATGACTTGATGAAGTGTGATCATAGTCATTATTTTAGCGATCCATCCATGGTAGACGTCCTTCCTAATAACAATGCCTCCCATCCTAACGCTAATATGTGTTTGGTCTTCGGTCTGTTTCATGTAGAATAGCTCATCCTACTCATTGATAGCCCCTACTTTAGTGAACTTGAGCGAGACATTGCAGCCAAGATATTGCGAAATACAGCATTGCATATAGCCTACATCTTTTGATTACCGATGCACGATTCTGACTGTCTGCCTTGTGGCCGAGATGCCGACAAATTCCTGGCTATGCCCCTTCCATCTCTCTCTCTCTCATGCTAGCTCGCTCTTCCTTTGTTGTAAAATGCAAGAGTTTGTGTTCTCTAAATAGACTACAGAAAATAGTTTCCTTCCTAGAGGAATCGAAGCTTGACACCCAGAAATGGGACTCGACAAGGTATAGATTAATTTGGAGTCGACTCCCCACCTCTAGTTGCACAACTGTTGCTGTCCATAGCGAAGACAGTCCAGCCAGTATGTCTCTTCATTATCTGATAGAGCTCAATGCTTGACTGTTTCTATGTAGAATTATTAGCTATACCCACAGTGGTCTAAAATAAGTTTCTGAAATGAATGACTATTCAGACATAAATCCATTGCTTTTAGGCTACAGACTACTGGACAGATTTTTATCGCACAGAGACACAGGAGAGGGAAAGGGGATACCTGGTCCGTTGCACAACTGAACTCATTCAACCAAAATGTGTTTATCCCAACTCTGAATCAGAGAGGTGAGAGGACTGCTTTAATGGATGTCATTAGCACACCAGGAGCAGTTGTTAACTGTCTTGCTCAAGGGAAGAACAGCAGATTTTCCCACATTGCCTGGTCAGGGATTTGAACCAGATACCATTTGGTTACTGACCCAACACTCTTAAAACCACTTGGCTACCTGTCGTTCCCAGACAAACACAGGGAGAGATAGAAAGCCGGGTAGGGAAAGCAGAGGGAGAAAAAAAATAGAGCAGCAGCAGGGAGACAGAGAGAGCGGGAGAGAGAGAGCAGTGAGAGAGAGAGCAGTGAGAGAGAGAGGAGAGAGAGCGAGAGAGAGAGAGAGCGGTGAGAGAGAGAGAGAGCGAGAGAGAGAGTGGCCTGTACAGGGTGTATCCATCAGGTGCGGCAGTAGGTTGGAAGGCTGGATGGATAGCTCTTGTCTTCACTCCCACAGCGCTCACCTACCACACACACACACACACACAGGCACAAAAACATACAAAATGAAGGATAGAGAGAAAGGGAGAGAGCGAGGAGAATCAAAGAGAGAGAAAGTGATGAGAAGTTGGTGTAAGAGCCGAGCCCGCTGTAGGCAAAAAGGCAATATCCGTCACCAGGCATTAATTATAGTCTGTATTCATTAGAGTGTCCCCCGGGGCCGGGTTATTATATCAGGCCCCAATTAGGCTTGCGGTGAGCTAATGACGCCGGAGCCTCAGCCTGGGTTGGACAGCCGGCGATGGGAGGAATACGGAAGTATACAGGGATGAAATGCCTTCATCAGCCTTTTCTTACCTATGCATAGTCACTTCGCCCCCACCTTACATGTAAGATTACCTAAACTAGCCTGTACCCTGCACACGTCGGTACTGATGCCCCTGTATAAAGCCTCCACACATGACTCGGTACTGGTGCCCCTGTATAAGAGCCTCCACACTGACTCGGTACCGGTGCCCCCTGTATAAAGCTCCACACTGACTCGGTACCAGGTGCCCCTGTATAAAGCCTCCACACTGACTTGGTACGGTGCCCCCTGTAATATAGCCTCCACACTGACTCGGTACCGGTGTGCCCCTGTATAAAGCCTCCACCTGCTGACTTGGTACCGGTGCCCCCTGTATATAGCCTCCACACTGACTCGGTACCGGTGCCCCCTGTATATAGCCTCACACTGACTCGGTACCGGTGCCCCCTGTATATAGCCTCCACACTGACTCGGTACCGGTGCCCCTGTATATAGCTCCACACTGACCTCGGTACCGGTCATGCTCCCGGTGCCCTGTAAAAGCCTCGTTATTCTTATTCTTATTGTGTTACTCTTCTTCTTGAACTGCACTGTTGGTTAAGGGCTTGTAAATTAACATGTCACGGTAAAGTCTACACTTTGTGTATTCGGTGCATGTGACAAATAAAATTAGATTTGATTGGGGGCCGTGTATCTGGTGCTCTGATGTGAATTGGGGCTGTGTAAACTGGTACTGTGATGTGAATTTGGACGGTGTAATCTGGTACTGTGATGTGAATTGAGGCTGTGTAAACTGGTACTGTGATGTGAATTGGGGCCGTGTAATCTGGTACTGTGATGTGAATTGAGGCTGTGTAATCTGGTGCTGTGATGTGAATAGGGGCAGTGTAATCTGATGATCTATCAATCTTTGCTAGGTAAAGCTCTTTGCTAGGCCTTATCTCAGCTCACTGATCACCATAGCAACACCCCCCGTAGCATCGCTCAAACAGGTATATTTCACTGGTCATCCCAAAACCAACAACCTCCTTTGCCCGCCTTTCCTTCCAGTTCTCTGCTGCCAAATACTGGAACGAATTGCAAAAATCACTGAAGTTGGAGACTTATATCTCCCTCACTAACTTCAAGCATTGGCTGTCAGAGCAGCTTACTGATCGCTGCAGCTGTACACAGCCCATCTGTAATAGCCATCCAACCTAATACCTACCTCATCCCCATATTTGTTTTTTTGTTTTTCTCCACTTTTGGACACCAGTATCTCTACTTGCACATCCTCATCTGCACATCTATCACTCCAGTGTTAATTGCTAAATTGTAATTACTTCTCCACTATGGCCTATTTATTGCCTTACCTCCTTAATTTGCACACCTGTTACAGATTTTCTATTGTGTTATTGACTGTACTTTTGTTTATCCCATGTGTAACTCTGTGTTGTTTTTGTTGCACTGCTTGCTTTATCTTGGCAAGGTTGCAGTTGTAAATGAGAACTTGTTCTCAACTGGCCTACCTGGTTAAATAAAAAATAAAATAAAAATGTGAATGGGGCAGTGTTTTCTTTTGCTGTGCCACCCCCTCTGGTAGACTGAGGTACTACAGGGATGAAGGGTGTTGTCAGGGAAGGCCAGGTTGTCAAGGAAGGCCAGGGTTGTTGTGTGTATGATCTTCTGTATCACAGGCAGCGTCATGACCGAACCCTTGAGAACCAAGACCTAAACCCAGACCAGAAGGTAAGGGGGGGGGGGGGGGGGGGGGGGGGGGGGTTAGGGGTGTCCTTCTCAATTAAACCCAGTCTCCATTCATTACACTGAAACTTTAGAAACATCTGTCATTGACTAAAGTCCATAAGAGTCCTCAGAAAAGTTACAGTCCCTTGAAGGACAATGATGACATCATCTTTACGGTGCCAACAGGCAATAATAATGAAGGAGAGTGAGACTCAGTATAACAGATGTCCAACGAAGACAAGAAGACTGGGCTCGGCACCAGTGTAACGCTGCAACCTGGTCTCAGAGCATTTCCTATTATTCTGTATGTAAATCCGCAATACTCCATTTAGTATGATATGTTACATTTCGTATGGTACGTATTAATTTGTGGATGTCGATCTTCCATTTCGTATGATATTTTATGAATTAAAATTAGTATGATATGTTAGGTGTGGCAGTAGGTTGGAAAGCTGGATGGATGGATCTGTGCAGGCTCCCTGAGGGGCAGAGGAGGTCTTCAGTCCCACTGACACAGCACTTACCTACCGCATTCACACACAGACACAAAAAGTACAAAAGTATCCAATTGTCATATTGTTTTTGAGTAAGAATACCTTAATAGAAAATTACTCAAGTAAAGTGAAAGTCACCCAGTAAAATACTACTTGAGTAAAAGTCTAAAAGTATTTGGTTTAAAACATACTTAAGTATTAAAATTAAAAGTATAAATAGTTTCACATTCTTTATATTAAGCAAACCTGATGGCACGATGTTCTTGTATTTTTTATTTACAGATAGCCAGGGGCACACTCCAACACTCAGAAATAATTTGTGTTTAATGAGTCCGCCAGATCAGAGACAGTAGTGATGACCAGGGGTGTTCTCTTGATAAGTGTGTGAATTGAACCATTTTCCTGTCCTGCTAAGCATTTGAAATGTACCAAGTACTTTTGGGTGTCAGAGAAAATGTATGGAGTAACAAGTACATTATTTTCTTTAGGAATATAGTGAAGTAAAGTAAATATAAATTGTAAAGTAAAGTACTATATACAGTGCTTCAAATTATGTTTACCTTAAATTATGCCACTAAATAACCCGATTAGCTCTGGGTGAGTGAATACTGAAAGGCTAGAAAGCATCCATCCAGAACTACAGATTACATTATCCCTGTATAACAGAACTACAGATTACATTATCCCTGTATAACAGAACTACAGATTACATTATCCCTGTATAACAGCCCCCATCAGAACTACAGATGATATTGCACCTGTATAGCTCATCTGTAATAGCCCATCCAATCTACCTCATCCCCATGTGTATTTATTTATTTACTTGCTCCTTTGCACCCCAGTATCTCTACTTGCACATTCATCTTCTGCACATCCTACCATTCAGTGTTTATGCTATATTGTAATTACTTCGCCACATGGCCTATTTATTGCCTTACCTCTCTTATCCTACTCATTTGCACATGCTGTATATATATTTTTCTGCTGTATTATGGATTGTATGATTGTTTATTCCATGTGTAACTCTGTGTTGTTGTATGTGTCGAACTGTTTTGCTTTATCTTGGCCAGGTCGCAGTTGCAAATGAGAACTTCTCCTTCAACTGGCTACCTGGTTAAATAAAGGTGAAATAAAATTACCCCTGTATAACGGACCCACCAGAACTCACAGATGATAATTACCCGCTGTAATACAGAACTACAGATTACATTATC
Organism: Salvelinus sp. IW2-2015; assembly: GCF_002910315.2. Lineage (NCBI taxonomy): Eukaryota > Metazoa > Chordata > Actinopteri > Salmoniformes > Salmonidae > Salvelinus > Salvelinus sp. IW2-2015. The sequence continues at coordinate 16,140,087 of NC_036863.1, forward strand.
CCTGTATAAGAACTACAGATTACATATCCCTGTATAACAGAACTACAGATTACATTATCCCTGGATAACAGAACTACAGATTACATTATCCCTGTATAACAGAACTATAGATTTCATTACCACCTGTATAACAGAACTATAGATTAACATTATCCCTGTAATAACAGAACTATAGTATAATTATCCTGTATAACAGAACTACAGATTACATATCCCTGTATAACAGAACTACAGATTACATTTCCCTGTATAACAGAACTATAGATTACATTACCCCTGTATAACAGAACTATAGATTAACATTATCCTGTAAAAACGAACTATAGATTTCATTACCCCTGTATAACAGACACTATAGATTACATTATCCCTGTATAACAGAACTATAGATTACATTATCCTGTATAACAGAACTACAGATTACATTATCCCTGTATAACAGAACTACAGATTACATTATCCCTGTATAAACAGAACTACAGATTACATTATCCCTGTATAACAGAACTACAGATTACATTATCCCTGTATAACAGAACTACAGATTACATTATCCCTGTATAACAGACTATAGATTTCATTACCCCTGTATAACAGAACTATAGATTACATTATCCCTGTATAACAGAACTATAGATTACATTATCCCTGTATAACAGAACTACAGATTACATTATCCCTGTATAACAGAACTACAGATTACATTATCCTGTATAACAGAACTATAGATTACATTACCCCTGTATAACAGAACTATAGATTACATTTATCCCTGTATAACAGAACTACAGATTACATTATCCCTGTATAACAGCCCCATCAGAACTATAGATTACATTATCCCTGTATAAGAGAACATAGATTACATTATCCCTGTATAACAGAACCACAGATGATATTACCCTGTATAACAGAACTACAGATTACATTATCCCTGTATAACAGAACTACAGATGATATTACCCTGTATAAACAGAACTACAGATTACATTATCCCTGTATACAGAACTACAGATACATTATCCCCTGTATAACAGAACTACAGATAACATTATCCCTGTATAACAGAACTACAGATTACATTATCCCTGTATAAGAACTATAGATTCCATTACCCCTGTATAAAGAACTATAAGATTACATTATCCCTGTATAACAGAACTAGATTTACATTATCCCTGTATAACAGAACTAACAGTACACATTATCCCTGTAAACAAGAACTACAGATTACATTATCCCTGTATAACAGAACTATAGATTACATTACCCCTGTATAACAGAAACTATAGATTACATTATCCCTGTATAACAGAACTACAGATTACATTATCCCTGTATACAGCCCCATCAGAACTATAGATTACATTACCCTGTATAAGAGACTAAGATTACTATCCCTGTATAACAGACCACAGATGATTATTACCCCTGTATAACAGAACTACAGATTACATTATCCCTGTATAACAAGAACTACAGATGATATACCCCTGTATAACATAAAGAAAATACAGATACATATCCTGTATAACAGAACTACAGATGATATTACCCTGATTAACAGACTAAGATACATTACCCTGTATAACAGCCCCAATCGGAACTATAGATTACATTTATCCCTGTATAACAGAACTATAGATTACATTATCCCTGTAATACAGCCCCATCAGAACTATAGATTACATTACCCTGTATAACAGAACTACAGATGATATACCCTGTATACAAAACTACAGATTACATTATCCCTTTATAACAGAACTATAGATTACATTATCCCTGTATAACAGAGCTACAGATTACAATCCTGTATAACAGCCCCATCAGAACTACAGACGATATTACCCCTGTATAACAGAACTATAGATTACATTATCCCTGTATAACAAAACTCAGATTACATTATCCCTTTATAACAGAACTATAGATTACATTATCCCCTGTATAACAGAGCTACAGATTACATTATCCCTGTATAACAGCCCCATCAGAACTACAGATGATATTACCCCTGTATAAAGACTATAGATTACATTATCCCTGTATAACAGCCCCATCAGAACTACAGACGATATTACCCCTGTATAACAGAGCTACAGATTACATTATCCCTGTATAACAGCCCCATCAGAACACAGAACGATATACCTCTGTATAACAGAACTACAGACGATATTACCCCTGTATAACAGAACTACAGATGATATTACCCTGTATAATCAAATCGAATTTGATTACTTTATAATATAAGAGTTACCTTTCCAAAACGGAGATGGATAACTGTTCTGCCTGCGGTTATGGAACCCCTAACTGTTCTGCCTGCGGTTATGGAACCCCTACCTGTTCTGCCTGCGGTTATGGAACCCCACTACCTGTTCTGCCTGCGGTTATGGAACCCCTACCTGTTTCTGCCTGCGGTTATGGAACCCCTACCTGTTCTGCCTGCGGTTATGGAACCCCTACCTGTCTGCCTGCGGTTATGGAACCCCTACCTGTTCTGCCTGCGGTTATGGAACCCCTACCTGTTCTGCCTGCGGTTAGGAACCCCTACCTGTTCTGCCTGCGGTTATGGAACCCTACCTGATTTGATTTATTTGATAAACCACTTTTCCAATCTTTTTGGCTCTATAACAAAGAACAAACAGTAAAAACATATATGTGATCATTACAAATCTTGGAATCAGTATTAAAGATTACCAATCACCACCTTCCGGAGACACCTGAAACCCCACCTCTTTAAGGAATACCTAGGATAGGATAAAGTAATCCTTCTACCCACCCCCCCCTTAGAGTTAGATGCACATTAGTAAAGTGGTTGTTCCACTGGACATCATAAGGTGAATGCACCAACTTGTAAGTCGCTCTGGATAAGAGCGTCTGCTAAATGACTTAAATGTAAATGTAAACCCACTGGATTCTCCAATTACATTGAATGAACTATAGGACAAAATACAAAACCTCCAACCCAAAAAGGCATGTGAGGTTGTTGGTATCCTAAATAAAATCTACAGACCACAAATTCCAATTGATATACTTAAACTCTTTAACATCATCCTCAGCTCTGGCATCTTCCTCAACATTTGGAACCAAGGACTGATCACCCCAATCCACAAAAGTGGAGACAAATTTGACCCCAATAACTACAGTGAGATACGCGTCAACAGCAACCTTGGGAAAATCCTCTGAAATATCATTAACAGCAGACTCGTACATTTCCTCAGTGAAAACAATGTACTGAGCAAATGTAAAATTGGCTTCTTCCCAAATTATTGTACAACAGACCACATATTCACCCTGAACACCCTAATTCACAAACAAACAAACCAAAACAAAGGAAAATTCTTCTCATGCTTTGTTGATTTAAAAAAAAAGCTTTTGACTCAATTTGGCATGAGGGTCCGTAGTGTATTTCTGTATTGTTTTAGTGATTCACTATAGTGAAGGCGTAGGCTCAGGTTTTCTGGGTTTCTATGTTTTTGGTTGGATAGGTTTTTCAATTTCCTTTTTTTTGCGTTCTTCATCTAACCATTTGTCATTGTTTTTTTATTTTCTTAGGTTGTCTGCTTGAAATGTTTAGATTTGATAGGGAAGCTGAAAGGTCAAATATACTGTTTAGGTTTTCTACTGCCAAGTTTACACCTTCACTATTACAGTGAAATGTTTTGTCCAGGAAGTTGTCTGGAAGGGATTGAATTTGTTGTTGCTTTTTGGTTGGTTTCTATACTATTTTCTCGCAGTCTATAGCATTACAGTTCCTTTGGATTTGATGCCTCGTGATTGAGTATTGCTCTGTTCAAGTAGAGTGTGAATTTGCTGTGATCTGATAGGGGTGTCAGTGGGTTGACTGTGAATGCTCTGAGAGAATTGGGTTGAGGTCAGTGATAAAGTAGTCTACAGTACTACTGCCAAGAGATGAGCTATAGGTGTACCTACCATAAGAGTCCCCTCGAAGCCTATCATTGACTATGTACAGAACCAGCATGTCACAGAGCTGCAGGAGTTGTGACCCGTTTTTGTTGGTTGTTTTGTCATAGTTGTGTCTAGTGGGGCATATTTGGGTGGGAATGCTGTCACCTCCAGGTAGGTGTGGTAATTGCTGTTGTTTTAGCATGTAATTCCTAGTGCTGTCAAGGCACAAGATGAGACCCAAATGCAGACACAGGAGGCAGATGGTTGGAGTCTTACAATGTTTATTAATCCAAAGGGGTAGGCAAGAGAATGGTCGTGGACAGGCAAAAAGGTCAAAACCAGATCAGAGTCCAGGAGGTACAGAGTGGCAGACAGGCTCGTGGTCAAGGCAGGCAGGCGGGTACAAAGTCCAGAAACAGGTAAGAGTCAAAACCGGAAGGACTAGAAAAAGGAGAATGCAAAAAGCAGGAGAACGGGGAAAAACGCTGGTTGACTTGGAAACATACAAGACGAACTGGCACAGAGAGACGACAGTAAACACAGGGATAAATACACTGGGGTAAAACAAGCGACACCTGGTGGGGGTGGAGACAATCACAAGGACAGGTGAAACAGATCAGGGCGTGACACGTGCGGGCGAGCAGGGAGCAGAAAGAGGCAGCCAGTGGACATGATGTATGATACTATCACCACCACAAATATTACCTCTAAGATGGAAGGCTTGGGAAGGAAAAGGAGGAGTGTGGGGGTGGAAGAAGGAGAGGAGGGGTCATGTTGACTGGATCAAAGCTGTGATTGACCCCTTTGATGACCAGTAACGGTCCGTTTGTGGTCTATAGATCTGCCTGAGAATGTCTGTGTAACCCTTGACCTCTGTGGTTGATAATGTCAGGTCTTTTCCATCCCATTTGATCCATGAGGCGTGTTTAATGCCATCCATTGTATAGTATGTGTCTGGACCCAGCCACCTGCAGATTACTGTATGTAAAACCATACTTCCTGGACATACATCAATGTATGGAGCAACCTCATGAAGAGAGTGTACTGCCTGTATGGAGCAACCTCATGAAGAAAGTGTACTGCCTGTATGCAGCAACCTCATGAAGAAAGTGTACTGTCTGTATGGAGCAACCTCATGAAGAAAGTGTACTGCCTGTATGCAGCAACCTCATGAAGAAAGTGTACTGCCTGTATGGAGCAACCTCATGCTGAAAGTGTAGGGAGTGGAGGGAGAGGAGAGAGTGGATGAGAGTGAGAGGAGAGAGAGTGGAGGAGAGAGAGTGGAGGACACACACGCCAGCTCTGTCATTCACGCATAGAGAGGCCAGGGCCATATGATCAGGAGAGGAGGAGACAGAGAAAGGGAAAAGGGAGAGAGGGGGAGACAGAGAGAGAGGCAGGGAGGGAGAGAGGGCACAGATGTCAATTCAATGTCTATTCCACGTTGGATCAAGGTAATTTCATTGAAATTACGTGGAAACAGCATTGATTTAAACAGTGTGTGCCTAGTCAGTAGGGAGAGAATTATATGAACTAATTAGTTGCTCCCTCATTCCTTTTCATTCACGAGACGCAACTTCCAATGTCATCACTTCCAATGTCATTGCATCAAAACGCATTTGATTTGTGTTGCTAATTTCTCTCTGCCTTATCTGTCTCCCAGCCACCCTCGCTGTCTGTTTCTATCGCTCTGTCACAGTCTAACCTCTACATATCTCTCTCCCTTCCTTCTCTCTCCCCTTTACCTCCATGTACCCTTTCATTGCATTACTTGCTGTTAAATGCAAAACGATCAAGGTTGAATGTGATGGATCATGCTAAGAGGTTGCTAGGATTCATAGTCTAAATATAGGGAGTAATGATGTTGACCTAACGCTAGTCTGTATGGGTCCTAAATGGTGCCCAGCCATTGCGGAATAAATTCCTCACCTTTTCAGACTGTGATGGTTTCATACTCATGAAGTATCCTATAGGCCTACAAAAGTTTTTATTTAATGTATATACAGTACCAGTCAAATGTTTGGACACCTACTCATTCAAGGGTTTTTCTTTATTTTTACCATTTTCTACATTGCAGAATAATAGTGAAGACATCAAAACTATGAAATAACACATATGGAATCATGTAGTAACCAAAAAAAGTGTTCAACAAAGCTAAATATATTTGAGATTTGAGATTCTTCAAAGTAGCCACCCTTTGCCTTTGGCGTTCTCTTAACCAACCCCCACCACCGAGAGGTTCAAGGAATTTCAATAAGTATTTTTCTACGGCTGGCCATGCTTTCCACCTGGCTACCCCTACCCCGGTCAACAGCCCTGCACCTCCCACAGCAACTCGCCCAAGCCGCCCCCATTTCTCCTTCACCCAAATCCAGATAGCTGATGTTCTGAAAGAGCTGCAAAATCTGGACCCCTACAAATCAGCCCGGCTAGACAATCTGGACCCTCTCTTTCTAAAATGATCTGCCAAAATTGTTGCAACCCCTATTTGTAACCGATCCCGTGTGTAGCTGGTGTAGAGGAGTCAGGCACAGAACAGCAGATATGAGTAATCAACGTATTTACTCAAGAATATACAAATACATAACAATATTCTGAGCCCACAAATAACGGACCGTATACAAGACAAACAATTACTCACAAACAACCATGGGGGAACARAGGATTAAATAATGAACAAGTAATTAGGGGATTGTAATCAGGTGTGTAAAACAAAGACAAAACAAATGGAAAATGAAAAGTGGATCGGCGATGGCTAGAAAGCCGGTGACGTCGACCGCCGAACGCCGCCCGAACAAGGAGAGGGACCGACTTCGGTGGAAGTAGTGACACTATTACTAGTCTGTTCAACCTCTCTTTCATATCGTCTGAGATCCCCAAAGATTGGAAAGCTGCTGCGGTCATCCCCCTCTTCAAAGGGGGAGACACTCTAAACCCAAACTGCTACAGACCTATATCTATCCTACCCTGCCTTTCTAAGGTATTCGAAAGCCAAGTTAATAAACAGATTGCCGACCATTTCGAAACCCACCGTACCTTCTCCGTTATGCAATCTGGATTCTGAGCTGTCCTAAACTATATCATAACCGCCATCGATAAGAGACATTACTGTGCAGCCGTATTCATCGACCTGGCCAAGGCTTTCGACTCTGTCAATCACTGCATTCTTATTGGCAGACTCAACAGCCTTGGTTTCTCAAATGATTGCCTCGCCTGGTTCACCAACTCCTTCTCTGATAGAGTTCAGTGTGTCAAATCGGAGGGCCTGTTGTCTGGACCTCTGGCAGTCTCTATGGGGGTGCCACAGGGTTCAATTCTCGGGCCGACTCTCTTCTCTGTATACATCAATGATGTCGCTCTTGCTGCTGGTAATTCTCTGATCCACCTCTACGCAGACGACACCATTCTGTATACTTCTAGCCCTTCTTTGGACACTGTGTTAACTAACCTCCAGACGAGCTTCAATGCCATACAACTCTCCTTCCGTGGCTTCCAACTGCTCTTAAATGCAAGTAAAACTAAATGCATGCTCTTCAACCGATCGCTGCCCGCACCTGCCCGCCCGTCCAGCATCACTACTCTGGACAGTTCTGACTTAGAATATGTGGGCAACTACAAATACCTAGGTGTTTGGTTAGACTGTAAACTCTCCTTCCAGACTCACATTAAGCATCTCCAATCCAAAATTAAATCTAGAATCGTCTTCCTATTTTGCAACAAAGCATCCTTCATTCATGCTGCCAAACATACCCTCGTAAAACTGACCATCCTACCGATCCTCGACTTCGGCGATTTCATTTACAAAATAGCTTCCAACACTCTACTCAACAAAATTGGATGTAGTCTATCACAGTGCCATCCTTTTTTTTACCAAAGCCCCATATACTACCCACCACTGCGACCTGTATGCTCTCGTTGGCTGGCCCTCGCTTCATACTCGTCGCCAAACCTACTGGCTCCAGGTCATCTACAAGCTACCAGCTTCAGCTGGGGATCCACTAGAGCAGAGCAGAGGGCGGCCCCATGACCTTCTGTCTCCCAGGGTAGGCGTGAGTATTCCAGTATCAACGTTTTCTGCCAAACCCTTTATGGTTCCCATTTCCCTGGCTGGCTGTCCCTCAGGTGTTGTCCCTACAGCTCTAGTGGACACTGGTGCCGATAGGGAACTTCATCGACCAGGCCCTCGCCTCCTCCCTGAACTTAACCTCATACCTGCTCTCTTCTCTTCTCCTTTTCCTGTCCAAGCCCTAGATACGCGACCACTGTGATCCGGCACAATTACCCACATCACAGCACCACTCACCCACATCACAGCACCACTCACCCTCACCGTGGAACCCATGCACCAGGACAGTCTTCCCTTCTTCATCACAACCACACCCGTACACCAGGTAAGCCTCGCCTTTCCGTGGCTCCAACGTCACAGCCCCACCATATCATGGTCAAGCATGAAAATCACTGCATTCTGAGAACAGAAATTCTAGGTTATTTGAAGGTAATTAAATAATGTTTCAATAAGACTTTTAATAACACTGCTAGCTTAGGTTACTGTTTTGAATTCCAAGCAGAGATATGACACATATAAACTCATTTGCTTAGGCAATAATCAAACAAACACATTTATTTATGTGGCACGGCACCAGTGAGATGCAAACCTATAATCCTATAACCATGTCATTGTAGTACTTCATGCTCCATACCATGTCATAGTAGTACTTCATGCTCCATACCGTCTATAACAGTACTTCATGCTCCATACCATGTCATAGTAATACTTCATGCTCCATACCATCGTATACAGTACTTCATGCTCCATAACCATCCATAGTATTACTTATGCTCCATACCATGTCATAGTAGTACTTCATGCTCCATACCATGTCATAGTAGTACTTTATGCTCCATACCGTCTATAACAGTACTTCATGCTCCATACCATGCATGAGTACTTCATGCTCCATACAATCTATAATAGTACTTCATGATCCATACCATGTCATAGTAGTACTGCATGCTCCATACCATCTATAACAGTACTTCATGCTCCATACCATGTCATTGTAGTACTTCATGCTCCATACAATCTTATAATAGTACTTCATGCTCCATACCATGTCATAGTAGTACTTCATGCTCCATACCAGCTATAGTATACTTCATGCTCCATACCAACTCTATAACTTAGTACTTCATGCTCATACCATGTCATAGTAGTACTTCATGCTCCATACCATGTCATAGAATACTCATGCTCCATACCATCTATAACAGTACTTCATGCTCCATACCATGTCATTGTAGTACTTCATGCTCCATACAATCTATAATAGTACTTCATGCTCCATACCATCTATAATAGTACTTCATGCTCCATACCATCTATAATAGTACTTCATGCTCCATACCATGTCATAGTAGTACTTCATGCTCCATACCATCTATAGTTGTACTTTATGCTCCATACCATCTATAACAGTACTGCATGCTCCATATCATGTCATAGTAGTACTTCATGCTCCATACCATATTCTATCATATTCTACCATATCATATTCTATATCCGTTTGCAGGTATGGTATGTTCAGGAGAGTGCTGTGGGTTTCCGACACAATTTTCTCACTGTGTGTGTGTGTGTGCGCACAGGGCGGATTAGGAGGAGGAGATTGTCCTTGCTGGTGAGAGGTCAACAAAGAGGTGACACACAAACCTACACTGCATCGAACTACAGGAATTGAACCAGAAAGAAGTGTACCACTTCCAGAAACCACCACCATCTCTGATGCTCCTCGGGGGCCGACTCTGTCCCCCAGCCCCAGTCATCGCACCACACAAAGCTTTTCCTCATCTTCCTCCAGTCTCAGTCTCTGCCACATCGCACTGGTCATGGTCTGTCCCCCAGCCCCAGTCATCGCACCACACCTCGGCCTCTCCTCCTCCTCCTCCAGCCATGGCCCACCATCCCACCTTTCCTCCTCCGCCACCCCAGATTGAGTGGCCTGGAGTGGGGGTAGAAGCAGCAGTAGCCCCTTCAGAGCACTAGAGGACCAGGCAGACCCCCAGAAGGAGGTGCAAGACTGAAAGGAGCAGCTGGAGGCTCACAGACACCAGGTAGGTCACTTCACTTCCCCAACCACTCCCTTCTCCCTCCTCCTCCATACCCCATCCACTCCCTCCTCCTCTATACATCCTCCATTTCCTACTCCCTCCCTCCTCCTCCTCCCATGACCCTCTCCACTCCCACCTCCCACCTCCTCGATTCCCCTCCACACCCTCCTCCACCTCCTCGATTCCCCTCCACACCCTCCTCCACCTCCTCCATACCCCTCCACTCCCTCCCCCATACCCCTCCACTTTTCCTTCCTTTCCATACTCCCTCCACTTCCTTCTCCTCCATACCCCCTGCAGACCGGTAGAGTAGAGAACCAGTCAGGGAGCAGAAGTGTAACTCTGTAATCCTTTCTAAATTTGCAGTGAAGAAGTGGACAGGCTTCGCCAGATTTCCGGTAGTTTTCCATTGTATTTCTATCTTGTTATTTACAGTACAGATAAAGGACAAGTGTCTTCCTTGGATTATTAGATGGTGAACAGCACCACAGAGTGGTTGAATACAGAACTACTCAATAGTTGATCCATGTACAGCTACTGTATTTCACCGAGTGTTAACTACCAGTGTCCCTGTCCTCTGCCCTAGACTGTATTTCACCGAGCGTTAACTACCAGTGTCCCTGTCCTCTGTCCCTAGACAGTGTTTCACCTAGCATTAACTACCAGGTCCCTGTCCTCTGTCCAGACAGTGTTTCACCTAGCATTAACTACCAGTGTCCCTTGTTCTTCTGTCCCAGACAGTGTTTCACCTAGCATTAACTTAGCCAGTGTCCAAGTTGGTGGTTAGTTGTGTGTGGTTGGTTGTGTGTGCCCGTGTGTGTGGTGTGTCTTGTTCTGTGTTTGTGTCTGTGCTGCTGTGTGTCTAGACCTGTGCTTCACCCCTAGGGCTGATGGTGTGAGTGCGTGCTGTGTGTTTGATCTGCTGATGATGTGGTGTGTTGGTGTTGCGCCTGTGTTGTGTGTTGCGTGTGCGGTGTTGCGTGTTGGTCGTGTGTTGCTGCCTGTGTGTGCTGTTAGGTGGTGTGTGAGCTTGTTGGGGTTGTGTTGTGTTCGGAGTGTGTCTGTTAGAGTAGCGATTTTGTGTGATAGTGCGTGTGTTGTAGTCGTCGTATGTGTGTGTGTGTGTGTTGTGTGTGGTTGGTGTTTGTGTCTCGTGTCGTGGTCGTCGTTGTCTGTGGTGTCTCCTGTGTGTGTGGTGTGTGTGTGTGTGTGTGTGTGTGTGTGTGGGTAGGCTGTGTGTGAGTTTGGTGTGTTGTGTGCTAGTGTGTGTGCCTTGTGATGTTGTGCGTGTGTGTGTCGTATCCATCTACCTGTTATCCCTTGCGTCACGTCAAGGGCTCATGCTTCTGTCTCCCATCTTCCTCTCTTCTTAGCCTCCTTCCAGGTGCTCTTGTTTTCTCCTGCTGAGTGTGGTTTTTGTGGTCTTGTGCCTCTGTCTGTAGTCCTCGCTTCCCATAGATTCTTCTGGTTCTTGGTTAGATCGGCTTCATTAGATCCCTTGCGCTTGGGTTTAGTCCGGCTTTCATTAAGAAGTCGCCTATGTCTGTCTGGTCGGTATTGAGGGCCGGGCCCGTGCCATGAAGAAGTGCCCTGTACCGGTCCTAAGGACCCAAGAGGGACCAGGGACACTCGGGCTGAATTACCACTTGAGTGTGGGTGGTCGGATAACCCATGGGTCAGTCAACAGCGAATTCACAGTGGTGCCGACACTCTAGATGTGTTTCATCTAGATTAACTAGGTCACGTAGTTAGATGTCGCCCTGATCCTTAGTCTGTTCCACTCGAAACTAACGAGTCTTAAGACTGGATGTCATTCAGAGGACGGGGAAAGCACTAGGTAGTAATGCTCAGATGAAGAACACAGTCTAGGGACAGAGGACAGGGACACTGGTAATTAGATTACTAACTGCCTAGAATGGGTGAAAGCTACAAGTACGTCTGAGCTCTGTCCGCCGGTAGACTGGTGGCGTTTCAGGGTGCTGAGCAGTTATACTGACGCCTAGGTTTTGATTCCCTTTGTTCCGCTGGGCTCCTGGTGTTAGATGCTGTGTGGTCAGCGGTGGGATGCGAGGTTAGGGCGGTACGCAGGTTGTGGTGGCGGGGCCGTTGTTTCCTCTCTGGCCCGGTTCTGGAGGAGCTTGCTTACTGTGTTTGCGGAGTCGGTGCGATTGAATACCAGGTTCGCCGTGTGGGGCGCTCTGTCCTAGGACTGTTGTTTCACCGAGCATTAACTACCAGGTTCCCTGGTCCCTCTGTCCTTAGACAGAGATCTTTGAAGCAGACTCACGGAGAACAGAGATCTTATGAGCAGACTACACAGAGAATGAAGCAGATCATGACAGCAGATCCAGACAGAGGACTACAACAGACCAAAGAGCACAAGGACCAACAAAGCACACTCAGCAGGAGAACAAGAGACTGAGGAGGAAGAGAGAGGCCGATGAACAACAGATGGCCCTACGTGCAGGAACAGGTAGTGGGATTACACAACACACACACACACCACACACACACACACACACACACACAACACACACACACACACACACACACACACACACACACACACACACACACACACACACACACACACACACACACACAGACACACACACACACACACACACACACACACACACACACACACACACACCACACACACACACACACACACACACACACACACACACACACACACACACACACACACACACACACAACCACACCAACACACACACACACACACCACAACACACCACCACCACACACAACACACACACACACACACACACACACACACACACACACACACACCACACACACACACACACACACACACACACACCACACACACACACACACACACACACACACACACACACACACACACACACACACACACTCAAACCTGAATGAATAGAAACATATGGGCAGACGGAATGTAGCGTAACAAATAAGGACATTAACTGACATTGGGTTAAGTTGAATGTGAAATGAATGGGACACAACATATCCGTAATGACCATATGGTTTCATTAGAAGTCGTCTGGGAGATGTGCTGCTGGAAGTGCTGCATGTGAAAGTACCAACAGGGCCTTGTTGTAAAGATCATTTCTATTTTATATGCTAGGGTCAGATTCCATTCCATTTTAGGAGATGCATTGAAACTTCAATTCCATTTAAAAATATATATATTTTCAATATGAATTTCTAAAATAGCTAACTAACCACTGTCTCTAGTCTCCTGTGTCCAGAACAAGGTGCATGAGGATGACTTTAGGAAGGAGCGGTCAGACAAGCAGGTCCTGAAGAGTCTACAATGAAAGTCCAGCTCTGGTCAAACCAAGTACCCCTGACTGCAGTGTGCAATTTGAGGTGGGCTCAATGTGGGCGGTGTCAAACGTTTGACTCCGCCCACCGCTTTTTGTCCAAATGAGGTTTGACAGTCACCCACTGAATACAAACACACGTTTGCGCAAGGCACACGTTGAATACAAACTTATTTCATTTTTGAAGATCGTAAGTAATATTATATAAAGTGGTACCAGCACATGTGTTGTAACACTTTTTGCTTCATGCTATATTTGAAACAAGCTACTGATATTGTTGCAGTTAACAACAAACGTTTTATGTATATCATGTACTGTTAAAATAGTGTTGATAAATGTTATAACTTTGTAATTATATTATTTCATTGCGCATTTATATACAGTTACTACCTATCCTGATTTATAATGCTGTTTACTTTCCTCATGAGAATGGAGACAGACTATACCATATAGACATATTGACAAGCTGAATGTGCTTTGGACATTAAGTTATACCAGCTCCAGTAAAGAGATCAGAGACTCGGGTGACTTCTACGTCATCTTTACTAAACAACACAATTAACGATTTAAACAATTAAAACAGGTCAAACCTTGTTTGACCACTCCTCAAAAATGGCCTCACTCCTGCTCCTCAAGAGGCAAAGACAGTCAGTGTCTTGTTGTCAACTGCCTCCACATAATGGTTCCTTGAGGAGAATATTTTCCTCTTCATCCAGGCCATCATACGACCGTAGTTCTTTAAGGGTTGTAATGCGGTCTTCCCCGTCCATCCCAATTACAGTAGGGAGGGAAACAGTACCTTTAACTTCACTAGGGTAGGGGCCCTATTTTCACCTCCGGATGAAAAGCGTGCCAAAAGTAAACTGCCTGCTACTCAGGCCCAGAAGCTAGGATATGCATACACTCTAAAGTTCCCAAAACTGTTAAAATAATGTCTGTGAGTATAACAGAACTGATATGGCAGGCAAAAACCTGTGAAAAATCCATCCAGGAAGTGGGATTTTTTTTATTTTGTAGTTTTCTATTGAATTCCATTACAGTATTCATTGACTTAGGACTCAAATTGCACTTCCTATGGCTTCCACTAGATGCCAACAGTCTTTAGAAATTGTTTCAGGCTTGTATTCTGAAAAATGAGGGAGTAAGACCACTTTGAATGAGTGGACCATTCAGTGTCCCTGAGGTTTTTCATGCGCACGACCGAGAGCACGCCATTCTTGTTTTCCTTTTATATTGACAAAGCTTTTGTCCGGTTGAAATGTTATTGATTATTATGACTAAAAACAACCTGAGGATTGATTATAAACATCGTTTGACATGTTTCTACGAATTTTACTGATACTTTTCGGATTTTCATCTGTCTGTTGTGACTGCCTTTGAGCCTGTGGATTACTGAACAAAACGCGAACAAAACGGAGGTTTTTGGATATAGAGGGACTTTATCGAACAAAACAAACATTTATTGAGTAAATGGGAGTCTTGTGAGTGCAACCATACAAAAATCATCAAAGGTAAGTGGTTCATTTTATCACTATTTCAGACTTGTGTAACTCCTCTACTTGGCTGGTAACTGTTTGTAATGATTTGTCTGCTGGACGCTGTTCTCAGATAATCGCATGGTATGCTTTTGCCGTAAAGCCTTTTTGAAATCTGACACCGTGGTTGGATTAACAAGAAGTTAATCTTTAAACCGATGTATAGCACTTGTATGTTTTATGAATTTTTATAATGAGTATTTCTGTTTTTGAATTTGGCGCTCTGTAATTTCACTGGATGTTGGCCAGGTGGGCCACCCCCTAGAGAGGTTAAATGTTTGGAGTTCGCACCACCTTGCTGCCTCTAGGGTGTCCCTTAGAAGAAAATCTGGTTCCTTGAAGAAAAAGGAAGAATAAATATTAAGACTATTGCCTCATTGGGTGATCAAGACAAATTACACCCCACTTTCACAATACCACCATGCAAACAAAAGCCACTATTACTAAAAGGGGTTTTCAGTGATATCTATAACTACTCAACAAGTCATCACAACTATTATATCTTGCTATGCATCAAGCCTCCACACAGTAGGCTTCAAGCCTCCACACGCCTACACACAGTAGACTACATACCCAGTTCACAGCTCCCAGTTCGCCGTGCATTTTGTTTTCAGTGTTGTCTAGAAAGAAAACAGATTCTGGTCATTTAGTAATGTAAGGGAACCTCTAGGGATGTGTGTACAAGAATGCACCTTACTTTAGCCTCTTTGGGCTAGGTGTCTCGCTAGCGGGATCGAAGCCGACAACATCCGATGAAATTGGAGGGCGCGTAATTCAAATAAATATTTGTAATATTAAACATTCATGAACATACAAGTGTCTTATATAATTTTAAAGCTTAACTTCTTGTTAATCTAACTGCTTCGTCAGATTTCAAAAAGGCTTTACGGCGAAAGCATACCATGCGATTGTCTGAGGACGGTGCCCCACATGAACATATTTTTCAACCAGCACAGGTTTCACAAAAATCACAAATAGCGATAAAATAAATCCCTTACCTTTGAAGATCTTCCTCTGTTTGCAATCCCAAGGGTCCCAGCTACAACATGAATGGTTGTTTTGTTCGATAAAATCCTTCTTTAAATCCCAAAAGGTCAGTTTAGTTGGCGCCATTGATTTCAGTAGTCCAAAAAGCTACCACTAAACTTCGTCCAAACAAGTCAAAAGATGTTTCTATTTGATCCTCAGGTACTCTGAAATGTAAATAAACTGTAATATTTCATACGGAAAGAAGTATGTTCAATAGGAAAGCCAAATTCGGAAGCATGCGCCGAAAGACTGATTTGCTCCAGGTAGTAACCTGACAGAAACTCCAAATACTTGTTAATTTTTTCAAAATAGAGGCCTGAAACGTTGAATAAAGACGGTTGACATCTAGTGGAAGCCATAGAAATTGCAATCTGGGTGACGGACACCATTACAAACAATAGGTTTACATAATAAGAGCCTGGGAGCTGAAAAAGAATTCTGGATTTTCTTCAGATTTTCGCAGGCCATATCAGTTCTGTTATAGCCACAGACATTATTTTAACAGTTTTAGAAACTTCAGAGTGTTTTCTATCCAATTATATCAATTATATGCATAACCTGGCTGAGTAACAGGCAGGGCCTGAGTAAAAAGCAGTTTACTTTGGGCACGTCAGTGGAAATTCAGGAAACTGCCCCCAAGCCCTAATAGCCTATACAGTACCTGATCCTGCAGAGCTGGATGCTGATGTGACATGCTGTGACTTCTTGGGGGAGGGACATCTTCTACATCATCCTGAAATATATGGGAGGGGGGGTTAAGACTATACCACTCATCATATGAGAGGGGGGGGGGTTAAGACTAAACCACTCATCATATGAGAGGGGGTTAAAAATATACCACTCATCATATGAGAGGGGGGTGGTTAAGACTATCACCCTCATCATATGGAGGGGGGGGGGGGTTAAGACTATACACTCATCATATGAGAGGGGGGTGGTTAAGACTATACCCCTCATCATATGAGAGGGGGGGGGGGTTAAGACTATACCACTCATCATATGAGAGGGGGGTTAAGACTAACACTCATCAATTGAGGGGGGGGGGGGTTAAGACTATACCACTCATCATATGAGAGGGGGGGGGGGTTAAGACTATACCACTCATCAATTGGGGGGGGGGGGGGTTAAGACTATACCACTCATCATTTGAGGGGGGTTAAGACTATACCACTCATCATATGAGAGGGGGGGGGGGTTAAGACTATACCACTCATCATTTGAGGGGGGGGGGGGGGGTTAAGACTATACCATCATCATATGAGAGGGGGGGGGTTAAGACTATACCACTCATCATTGAGGGGGGTTAAGACTATACCACTCATCATATGAGGGGGGGGTTAAGACTATAACCACTCATCATATGAGAGGGGGGGTTAAGACTATACCCCTCATCATATGACACCTCCTACCTGTAGTGTGCTTTGTTTTCACCTCTTCTTCAGACCTTAGTGAGTGAATGACATACATTACATACATTCAATATGAACATATATTCAGGTCAGTCTGGCTACAGTGAACAAGTGATTTTAGGATGCAAATGAAAAGTTCTTTAATGTTCAAACTTACGGCGTGGAAAGTTCTGTAGGAGAACTAGGCACCACCATCGCCTAATTTGCTGCATGTTTTCCTTTGAAAAGAAAAAGAAAATGACACGGATGGGTATCCCAAAAAAACATTATATCCACTAATGATGAGAATTTCATAATTTATACATACCTCAGTGATATCATACTGTGCTTCCATTGAAATGCACAGAGCGTACTCTACGTTAAGAAAGAGTAGGTTGTTAAGTTGATAGTTATGATAACAACAATAATGATAACACACCCCCCCCCAGGAATATATTCAGGATGTGAAAGACACCCCCCCAGGAATATATTTCAGGATGTAAGAAGACACCCCCCCAGAATATATTTCAGGATGTAGAAGACACCCCCCCCTAGGAATATATTTCAGGATGTAGAAGACACCCCCCCAGGAATATATTTCAGGATGTAGAAGACACCCCCCCTAGGAATATATTCAAGGATGTAGAAGACACGCCCCAGGAATATATTTCAGGATGTAGAAGACACCCCCCCCCCCCTAGGAATATATTTCAGGATGTAGAAGACACCCCCCCAGGAATATATTTCAGGGATGTAGAAGACACCCCCCCCCCCCCTAGGAATATATTTCAGGATGTAGAGACCACCACCCCAGGAATATATTTCAGGATGTAGAAGACACCCCCCCCCCAGAATATATTTCAGGATGTAAAGACACCCCACCCCCACCCCAGGAATATATTTCAGGATGTAGAATACTATGAATTGTTTATGTAGTGTAAAACTGTAGGAAATAGTCCCAAAAAGTGTCAAGAATAATTAACAAGAAAAAGTATGAGCAATAACAATAGTGCTGCAAGCACAGAAATAATACTAACTTTGTATATGTTATAACAGAAAATAGGACTAATATAATACAATGAATAACCAGCACCTTAATTCTTATGGCTGCAATCCCGTTAACGGATCGATATGACAACAGCCAGTGAAAGTGCAGGGCGCCAAATTCAAACAACAGAAATCTCTAATTAAAATTCCTCAAACATACATGTATCTTATACCATTTTAAAGGTAATCTTGTTGTTAATCCACCAAAGTGTTCGATTTCAAAAAAGGCTTTCAGCGAAAGCACCAAAAACGATTATGTTAGGTCACCGCAAAATCACAGACAAACACAGTCATTTTTCCAGCCAAAGACAGGAGTCACAAAAAGCAGAAATAGAGATAAATGAATCACTAACCTTTGATGATCTTCATCAGATGACACTCATAGGACTTCATGTTACACAATATATATATGTTTTGTTCGATAAAGTTAATATTTATATCCAAACCTTAGTTTACATTGGCGCCATGTTCAGAAATGCCTCCAAAATATCCTGAGAAATCGCTGTGTCAGATTTCAAAAAGCTTACGGCAAAACACAATATTCAATCATTTGAAACAGCGTTCAGCCGCAAAAGCAGCCATACAGTTACCCGCCAAATTGTGCAGTCAACAAAACTCAAAAGCATTATAAATCTTCACTTACCTTTGCTGATCTTCGTCGGTGTCATGTTTTGTCATTGATTATCATGTCTTGTCCCTGTGCTTCCCTCTGCTGGTCTTATTAGGTTCTTTCTCTTTCCTCTCTCTCTCTCTCCTCCCTCCCTCTCTCCTCTCCCGCTCTCGTGAACCAGCTGTGGATGTCAGGTTCTGAATACTTCTCAAATGCACTGTATATAGCTCTGTGTCACATGTCACATTCTCTATTTAAGAGCTAACAGAATTCTTCAAGATGCACAATGTATGGTGTCTATTCAAGAGTTGCAAAGTGCCAATTACAAAATATTTTATTGTTTTTTTAATCTGAGCATTTTGCTTGCATTTTGAGAGTCGCTGAAAATCTGATATAGTGATGTTCTCATGATTTCTCACTTGTGAAGAGGAAGTTTGTGAAGGTAATCTCGCATGGATTTCTGCAGATTTCCGAGTAAGACGATGTTCCAAAGACAACGATCCAGTGTTTCCTTGAAAACACTGCACGGAGGTCTCGAAGAGTCCAGGGCGGTTTTCAGATATACGATATGTCGTATCCAATCAAAAATGTAGGTCACAAAAATATAGGCAACATCTGTATCACGTTTGACATAGTTCAAGCTTTCTCTTTGTCTGTAATATCAGTAAGGCAGTTCCCAAATGTTACACCTGCCCCGTCTAATAATTTCCGATCGATCGTAGATATGTCTGGGGCAGAAGGCCTAGGGTTGAAATTTGGAACTTACCAGGCGATTGTGGCATTTTAGCTCTTACGACAGTTTCTTCATAGGCTGCTTCATCTCACCTCAGCACCTGACGACAGTGCTCCTTTAGAGTACTGACACCACATCTCTCAGCTCCTGGGCCCTCTTCTGCAGCGTTCTTTCCTCTCTCATCTCATCTTCTCTCTTCCCTCCATCATTCCTACCTCTGTTCCTTCTGCTGCTGTCCTGGGACGGTCTGGGTTTCTGGTGGTCACAGGTCTGGGATTAAACTGCAGCTGATATTAGATATTATTGCACTGTTTGGAGGCTAGGAACACAAGCATTTCAACTACATCCGCAATATAAATCTGCTAAATAGGTGTATTGCAGCCAATAACATTGGATTTTGATCTGACTTGTGTGAGGATGGGGTTCTGTGTCCTGTGTTGAATAGGGTCTAGTGTGTGTATTTGTGCATGGAGGGGAGTCAGATTGTGGGACACCAATAGTTTTGCGCCTGTCCACTCCTCCACAAGGTTTTACCCTACTGAGGGCCTTCACCCACTCAGCTGGCTCTTAAATGCACAGGTCTTATGCATTACTGTGAACAGACACACAATCACATTAATCAACCTCTCATAAGCAAAGTACTTCTACAATGCATTGACCACAGTGAGACAGAGAACAGAGCGCGCGTGTTGTGTGTGTGGTGTGTGCCCTGACCAGAAGTGTGAGAAGACAGTATGAGACTCAGCTTGCATAGGAAGTGAAGCTCTTTGCCATAGTGGGAAATGAAGAAGTGAGTACTACTGGAAGAACAAGAATTTCTCTCTTTCACACCCACAAAACACCACCATATCATATGAAGAGCTATCTGCAGACACACATGACGCACACACATTGTCTGCATACATGTATCTGCGAGAGAGACAGACAGAGACTGCAGCAATGAGCAGCAGTGAAGGTTATAATTGGAGGTGGGAGGGAGGGATGGAGGGGGGGCTCAACGTGCAGAGGATGACGCACTCCTCTAAGGTAGACGACTATGGTACTGCAGGCAGTAGCAGACGCACTCTGTCTCTCATTACCTTCTCAGTATTTAGTCATCCTGTCAAAGAGAGAGATAGGACAGGAGACGTGAGTCACGACCTGACCATTCAACCTCAGCACTGAAGACACAGAAGCTTTATTGTCGGCTAAGGTGTCCCCTGCTAAGTTACTTGCTGACATGTAAAATGGAATTTGGAAGAGCTGCAGAAAGAGTGGGCGCTTCTCCTACTGGTGTGACTGCATTGTCCTTTGAAACAAGTATTTTGTGCCACTTGCATTCTTGGTGGAATACCGCATATGCCGTATTTGCCACATGGTGGCAGTACGAGGAATGAATAATTCAGTCGGTGCATGGAGGGAATACAATGGGGGTGGGGAGGGGATGTTGGGGGGCATCAGCAGACATAGATGGCTGAATCCGGCTGTCATAAGGGACTCACAGCTGCGCTTTGTGAGGCCTGATTCAAGACTGACCAGAGGCGAGGTGTATGGGTCCTTCAGACAGGTGGTAGATGTGTTGAGCGACAGTGTGGCAGGTGGGCTACAGAAGGGAGGGGGAACGCGAGAAGGTTGTTATTCCTTTCAGTTCTTGGACCGTTTCCTGACGCGATTCCGCGTTTGGTTAATTATGTATGTCCCATTCCTATTCAGCCTATTTCACTTCCTCAAAATCCCCAGAATGAAGTCTAAGACAACAATCTGTAATTCATTTTGACGTTTTTGCCAAGGATGTTTTAGCAGTGGTGTAAAAATACTTTAAAGTAATAATTAAGTAGTTTTTTTGGGTTGTCGTACTTCTTTTTTATATTTTTGAACAAACTTTTTACCTCACTACATTCATAAGAAAATAATGTACATTTAACTCCATGCATTTTCGCCGCTCACTACACAAAAGTACTTGGTTACATTTTGAATGCTTAGCAGGACAATGGACAATGGTCAAATTCACACACTTATCAACGAGAACATATGCTGGTCATCCTACTGCCTCTGATCTGGAGGACTTCACTAAACACAAAATGCTTCATTTGTAAATTATGTCTGTGTGTTGGATTGAGGCCCCTGGCTTGCTGTAAGAAAAATAATAAGAAAAATGGTGCATCTGGTTTTTGCCTAATATAAGGAATTTTAAAAAATTTTTATACTTTTAACTTTTAATCCTCAAGCTTATTTTTAGCAAATACATTTACTTTCGATACTTAAGTATATTTAAAACCGAACTACTTTTGCACTTTTACTCAGTAGTATTTTACTGGGTGACTTTCATTTTTACTTGAATCATTTTCTATGAAGGTATCTTTTACTTTTACTCAAGTTTGACATTGGTACTTTTCAACCAACTGTGTTTTAGTTTGCTTAAATGTTATATCTAACTAATGGTGTTTGGTGCAGTATTTTCTCAAGTAAACAAATGCACAAGGTGTTGTACTAATGTAAACAAGAAGTCAATAACTGCTTGGGCAGGTCTGTCTCACTTGTTCTAATGCCAGTGGTTACTATTTTTGGTAAGGGGGGGGCCACTTTGTGTAGAGACAATCATTCTGATGCCTCACAGATGCTTTCATTTTTCTTCCCCAATAATTATCAATTAATTCAACTGAAGAGCAATTCAGAGCAAATAGAGCACATGCAATTGATTTGAATGTACAGCACATCACAAAATATAACATACACTCAATAGGCTACATCACATGTATAAAGACCCATATTTAAGGTTACCTCAGAGTTGGATGAGCGAAAATGTCCCTTCTGTTTTCTTGACTGAATTCATTCTAAATGTTAGTCCTGTTTGCTGCTGACCTTGTGAGGCAATGCCAGGTGGTGCATCTGGTCCAGTCTGTTTCTCTGTTTTTGTTTCACAATTGTTCATCTGTTTGCGTCCTTCTCCGTTCCCTCGCATGTTTGGGGCGCGTCAGTGCAACAGACTGCAAGATTTGACCAAGTAATAGTTTTACAGCAAAGAAATGTAACATTGGGCTTTTCAGAATATCCTCTCCTCGTTTTTGTCCGCTGAAGGGGCAGTAAACATAAAAATGCCTCTCTGAAGCAGACCCAAACACGTAATTGGCGATGGTCCACTTACATCAGTGCTTTCGTGCAAGCCAATATAAAACACGGCGCTACGGATAGGTCAGTAATCAGTTGCTTAGCCGATGTCCCTCCGTCGATGTCTTCTTGCGTCTTGTTATGGTCGCGTCTGAGAGTTGCAGTCCCTTAATTTGCTTTAAATTAGCTTCCTTGTTTTTGTGAACTCAGCATACAATCTTTCAGCTGAGGCTACCAAACATTATTTGATCATCTCCGCATCTGTGAAGGCCTATATTGTTTCTCGAAGTATCCAAGCAATCCTCATATGTTTGTTTTCTCCTCTGCAACAGTGCTAAGAATTTGCCTAATAATTTGGTGTTGTTGTCATTTGAAGCTGTCCTTGTCCTTGATGCGGAATTTTGTTGTTTCTGAGGTTGCTTTGTGACCTATATGTTTTTTGGTCAAAAGTGGGCATGGTGTGACTGTAAATTTCGCTCTACATTTGCTCATTTAAAACAATAAGGCCGCCTTGCTGGCAAAACCCTAGACAAAGCTGGAAGCTAGTGTTTTTAGGGTTACGTCACTTCAAATCAGGTATAAGGACAAGTATCGACAATGAGTCACTAATTGTATGCTATGTTACTTTTTATTACTAAGTAATAAATGGCAAATGCAATTTCCGTATATTACGGGTTTTTTCACTGTAACCATCACGCAGGATGAAACAAGAGAAGACACTGTTACTGACAAAGACATTATAATAAATACTCATGACAGAGATACGTTTCCCACTTCCGAGCCGGCCTGTCAGAGTAGAGACTGGGCGTGGTTTAGACTTACCCAGCTATCGTTGATGTTGGCGCCTTAAGCCAGTCCTGGCCCTTAGCGCATGGTGATGTCCCGACGCTGTTTGCTGTGTAGATTTACGCTCCTCAGCCCCCAAAGACTGGAGGTCAGACAGCTCTGTAATATTGTCTGATGCTATTCGCACTCTGTATACAATGGCCCCTGTTTCTCGCTCAAAGGCTAACCACAGTTCGCCAGCACTCTTATCTGCTAACTGTTACTTCCAGCACACACACACAGACACCAGCGCTCCAGGCCAACAGTTTGGTCAATATCCCAATCATTTAATACAGTTTGCCTAATCACGTTTGTTGTAGTATTGGGTTATACGTGGGCTAACTCCAGAAACCTGCACAGATGTTCTTCGGTGTGTATAGTTTTTATCTGTTATTGTCTATTGTACACCACGTCAGTCCCCCTGATTCACCCCCTCCTGTGTCTCTCTAAGAATTAGCACAGTCTCGGTTCAGCACAGTAAGAGCGCCACCAGCCGCCTTTTTAACACACACACATTTCAGACTGCTGTTCATATCTTAATGCTCAGATACATTTGTTCAATTTCAGGCTGTGGGCTCATGGTTAGACAGATGCACTGGTAAGAGTAGAGACTAATGGAAAATGCCAGGTTCACAAGAGTCGTATTTCAAACTTTAAATGCATAAGAAGCCCTACTACGCTTATAGTTTAGTTAAGCATGTCAAAAACCTTATAAAACCCCACACTAGTCCCATTATGCAGTACAAAAATACTTGTCTGTCCATTTCTCTTGGAACTTTCTGTGTTCTTTTTGAATCGACGTATCTTCTCTTAGCCACAGGAGCCACGTTTGCTACATTTCCCCGGCCGCCATTCCCTGATTTTCCCTGGTTCTCCGGTGGTTTGTTCGTTCATAGCTCTCATGTTGTTCTCCAGTTCTTCCCCCCTCATTTTCCAACTTGTGAATAGATTTACTTTTATTTTTTACACGAAATTCGTTCGCATGTTTTACCGGACTGGCAAAATTAGCTAGTAGCAAACGATATATGTCGGTCGCTGTAAACTGATGCAGTTGCGCTCTATTCGGCAAACCTAATTTGGCCTTTCTGTTCAAGAAGCTGTGCGCTATACTGCATCTATCTGCCGTCGCAGGTGAACAATAGATATATTCCAATGAAGGATTCAGGCCTGCAGTAAAACACTATCAATTTAATTTGTGTCATTGGTTTATATATCTATGAATAGAAAATAGGGAAAATCAAGCGCGAGCCGCAAATTATGGGTCGAGGGCCGCCTATCTCATGTTAGTGGGCAATGGACATCATCAAAATCAAACCCCAACATGAATTTCCCATTGTGATGCAAACTCCATTTTAGACGAAACTAAATTATCTTTATTAAGCACTTGAAGATTTTTGTGACACAAATAACTGTTTCTGACTCTATTAATTGCATGTAGCCCACATTTTCAAAGGGATTCTTTTGCTTTTTAAAGGCAGTCGCTCTTTAAACGCCTACAGTTGATATCCTCTTAAATAGAATTTATCATAATAAAAATCCCATAAATATCTTGTCAATTTAAACTAGAGACATCTGTTTTTTGCATTGAAATGCGTCTCAATCCACACATTCGCCGATGTCGCACTTCCGCATCTGCGGTGGAAAGGTGACAGAGTTAAGAGTGGGTGTTTTGTCAGCCATGAGACATTCAAATATCGGTCTTCTCACAAAATCGTCTGTGCATTCGAAACAGTTTGGGCTACACACTAATATGACCCTGCTGTGGAAAAGTGAGGTTGTTTTCTCTAGGACACCAACAGGTCTCACAAGACTCTGATAGGTCCTTGGTTACGTTGAAAAATGAATGAAAGTGTACTGTATATGGAGACCGTTTAGTCCCCAAAAAATAAGGGGTTGCAATACATTTCACTTTATTTGATGTTTCCGGATCTTTCTTATGTCTCTGCAGATATAGGAGCAGACAACTTAAGAACAACTTTCTTTAAGATTTTTGGGGGGACCATCTGTTGTTGCATGTAGGGAATCTGTTATTTCAATTTGTTTGTATGGCTAAAATAGCAGTAAAGGCAATATTTTTTTTCATCAAATAATTTTGTAATATATATTATATATACACATATATGATTCTTCTACCCACTGCAAGGCCACATCCTGGCCATCAGCTCTGAGTATATACAGCAATGACTGTAAGGTTGCGGAACTGGTGGCAGTGAAGTCAAGAAAACGCAGGGAGAGCAGAAAATAGTTAATAGTTTTAATTTCAAAACAACCGGCAATAAAAAAAAAGGGAAGCCTACATGGGTAAACAACCCGACGCGCAGCGCAGTAACATCAGTGCACAATGCATTACAAACAAATCATCTCACAAACAAGGACAATGGGGGGAACAGAGGTTAAATTAACAAAGCACTTATGGGGGATTGAAACGCAGGTGTGTAGGACAAGAAAAACAAATGGAAATGAGAAAGTGGATCAGACGATGGCTAGAAACCGAGGCGGTGCGTCCGACGCCGAACACGCACCGAACAAGCGAGTAGGACACGACTTCGGGGAAGTCGTGACAATGACCTCCGCAACTACAAATGCCTTGACCCAGTCATCTGTCCTCTTTGAACGCATCTGTGTAACGGTCAAGAAATTCTTGATAAACAGTATCCAGCCATCTCTCATACAAATCAGATGGATCACACCTCCCTATCTTTCTGTAGTCTCTCCCCACTTCTAGATCAACTACTGGAGGCGGGAGTAGCCATGGTGAATTTACAGGAATAGCTACCGTTGGACTTAAACTCCCTTCCATAGCAGTCCCATCAGTCCTTCACCTGTGTATTACCCACCCAACGCTCGTGTTCTGTCTTCGCTCATGTTCCCAGCAAATGCCTGTAAAATCCTTTCGCAGGATGAGAACACCCATGTCCCTGGTAAGCTTGACCCACAAAATTAATTGCCAGCTGCTGGTCTCCTAATTATCAATGGCATATCCTCTATCTCCACTTATGTGCAGCCACTGGGACGTCCGAAACGCCCACTACATTTCTGAGTCCTTCCCCTGTATACCATTTACAATGAGGTCTTTAACAATGAGGTCTGGGCTGCCAAACCATATGCTACACTGTCCAGAGTCTATTACAGATCAGATCAATGCAACTACATGGTCCTCAATTTGAGGAACGCCCGGCCCCCATTCCTTCCATGTCAGACAGCGCATCAACATTTAGCACCATCTTCACTTTCCCACCACTCTCTCAAATGTGTTCTGCTCCAGGTAAGTCTAGTGTCAATTATACCCAAGGAAACTGAAGGCCCCAACCCTCTCCAAGTTTTTTCCCCCCATAATGAGACATCAAACATCTCATCTTTCACCTGCTTCCTCCTGATAAGTTTTCTCTACGAGAACGGAATTAATGCCCATCACTCTACTTCAATCCAATTGCTTCCTGTACCTTCCTGATATGTATGGCACATTTCTTTCCCCCTCTTTCCATAAAGCCCCATCTGCAAATAATGACCTCCCTATCTGGCTTGTACTGAGAGTAAACATATTGATCATGATTGAGAACAAAAGAGGATAATCATGCTCCCCTGTGGTGTACCGTATATCCACAGGTAGCTGGCCTTGATGAGGACTTCCCCCACCTCAGCTGGATAGACCTTCCAAACAGGAAATCTTTATCCCAGTTT
The DNA here is from genome assembly GCF_002910315.2 of Salvelinus sp. IW2-2015. Taxonomy (NCBI): domain Eukaryota; kingdom Metazoa; phylum Chordata; class Actinopteri; order Salmoniformes; family Salmonidae; genus Salvelinus; species Salvelinus sp. IW2-2015. The sequence continues at coordinate 16,167,371 of NC_036863.1, forward strand.
TGTTACTGTTCTTCCTCCTACCCCCATATTATCAAGCTTGATTAACAACCCTTCCTTCCAACATCATATCATATGCTTCTCCACATAAAAAAAGAGCTACAAACAGTCCCTTGTTCATTCTGAGCCTTGCTGACCTCTGCCTTTAAAGCAGAGCACTGGGTCCATAGTTTCTCCAACCCTTCCCTAACGCCACTCTGATGTGGCGATAACTGCTCTTCAGGAAGTAAGTTAGGCTCTCCGTATCATACGATTCCATAATCTTACATACGATGTGGATGTTAAAGCTATTGGCGCGAAAAGCTTGTTGGCCTTTGTTTGGGTGCCTTTCCTGGCTTTCCGGATTGGTAACACTTATTGCCTCCTTCGCAACGCTTGGTTAGTTTCCCCTCCCACACACCTGCTGTTGTACACACTAATCACCTTATCCAGCTCCTCATTCACTAAGATGGGCGCAAATACATACAGTGGGTTGCGAAAGTATTCCACCCTTGGGCATTTTTACTATTTTGTTGCCTTACAACCTGGAATATAAAATAGATATTTTGGGGGTTTGTTATCATTTGATTCACACAATGAATGCCTACACGTTGAAGATGCAAATATTTTTTATTGGTGGAAACAAACAAGAAATAAGACAAAAAACAGAATTTGAGCATGCATGAACTATTCACCCCCGCCAAAGTTCAATATTTGGTAGAGGCCGACCTTTTGCGCAATTATACAGCTGCAAGTCTCTTGGGGTACGTCTCATAAAGCTTGACACATCAGCCACTGTGGATACTTTGCCGCATTCTTCAAGGCAAAACTGCTCCAGTTCCCTACAAGGTTGGATGGGTTCCGCTGGTGTTAAACAGCAATCTTTAAGTACATACCACAGATTCGTCATTGGGATCGAGTCTGGGCTTTGTGACTAGGCCATTCCAAGACATTTAAATGTTTCCCCCTTAAACCACTCTGAGTGTCCTTTATTCAGTATGGCTAAGGTATTGTCCCGCTGGAAGGTGAACCTCCGTCCCCGTCTCAGTATCTTTGGAGGACTGAAAACATGTTTCGCTCAGAATTTCCTGTATTTAGCATGCAATCCACAATTCCTCATTCTGACAAGTTTTCCAATCCTGCCGATGAACACATCCTCACGCATGAATGCTGCCACCAACATGGCTTCAACTATGGGGTGGTGGTTTCTCGGGATGAATGAGGAGGTGTTGGGTTTGGCAACATATGGTTTTCCTTGATGGCCAAAAAATTCTCAATTTTAGTCTCATCTGACCAGAGTCATGTGTTTTGAGGAGTTCTCCACATGCTTCTGGCAACACCAAACGTGTTTGCTTATATTTCTTTAATGGCTTTTTTTTCTGGACACTCTTTCGTAAAGCCAGCTCTGTGGAGTTTGTACGGCTTAAAGTGTGTTCCTATAAACAGATATCTCCAATCTCCGCTGTGGAGTTTGCTCTTTAAGGTTATCTTGGGCTCTTTGTTACCTCTCTGATTAATGCCCTCCTTGCCCTGGTCTGTGAGTTTTGGTGGCGCCCTTCTCTTGGCGGTTTGTTGTGGAATGCCATATTCTTTCCATTTTTTTAATAATGGAGTTTATGGTGCTCCGTGGGATGTGCAAGGTTTCGGATATTTTTTTTTATAAACTCACCTGGATCTGTACTTCTCCCAACTTTGTCCCTCGACCTTGTTTGGAGAGCTCCTTGGTCTTTCTGGTGCCGCTTGCTTTGGGGTGGTTGCCCTGGCTTAGTTTGGTCGTTGCAGACTTTGGGGGCCTTTCAGAACAGGTGTATATCTGAGATCAATTTGACTTAGATTGCAAACACAGGTGGACTTTATTTATATCAAGGACACAATGGCGAGGACCCAGATGGCAGACACAGGAGGCAGAATGGTTTTTGTAGTTTATTTATAATCCAAAAGGAGTAGGCAGGAGAATGGTCATGGACAGGCAAAAGGTCATAAACCAGATTCTGAGTACAAGAGGTATGGAGTGGTCAAGACAGGCTCGATGTCAAGGGCAGGCCAGAACGGTCAGAGCAGGGCCGGGTACAGTCCAGAAAAAACAGGCAAGGGTCAAAACCCAGGCAAGACTAGATTAAAGAGATAGGAAACAGGGCACAGGAAACACACGTTGCTGGTTGACTTGAAAACAATACAGAACAAGAACGAACTGGCACAGAGAGGACAGGAAACATCTGGGAAAATACACTGGGGAAAATAAGCGACACCTAGAGAGGTGGAGACCAATCACAAGCCACAGGTGAAAACAGATTCGGGCGTGACAAATTTAACTATGTGACTTCTGAAGGTTAATGCTGTTGAAACGCAGATCTTATTCAGCGGGCTTCATTAGCAAAGGGGGTGGAATACATAATGCACGACCAGCATTTTTTCAGTTTTTAATTTTGGGGGTTTTTTTTTGAAACAAGTTGTTTTTTTCATTTCACTTCACAATTTGGAATATTTTTGTGTTGTGAATGTCATTACATGAAATCAAATAATATCAATTTAAATTACAGGTTGTAATGCACAAATAGGAAAAAAAGGACCCAAGGGGGTGGAATATTTTGGCAAGGCACTGGTAAATGCATAAAATTATGGCTATGACATTTCTTTATGGTGATGTATCTGAATGGTTACACAAAGGTAGAAATGTATATTCCTTCCTTTGCTATGGTTGGGTATTATTGCCTAAATAACTAACATAAACGCACTGGGATATTATTCTAATCGAGCCGATGCCCCCAAACAAGACCAATATCTTGGTTGGTCCGGATCGGCACAAATCACAGACAATTAAGCATAATACACTCCGAGGCCATGTTTATGACATTTTTATCAATGGTGTCGATTGTCGTCATAACCCGGCGAGGCGAAGCAGAGGTGGCGTAGACCACCACGCCCCCCATGAATAACAATGTCCATACACATGGCCTGAGGTATTATTGCTTTTATGCAAAAATCAGTCCA
>NC_036863.1:16170362-16181377 GCF_002910315.2 Salvelinus sp. IW2-2015
TCTGGGATAAATTAAACTTCATAAGTATGTTAAATTCGACCAAAACAGTGGATAATCTTGAAAGTCCTCTCGTCATCAGAGAGGTAATGTGTCACCTGTAGACCGGTCGGCACCCTTGTTTCCGCCCTGGTTCGTGTTCTTGCTTTGCCTTCTTCAGATGCTGCGTGTGAGCAGGTGTCTATGTCAGCTACGGCCAGTGCCTTCCCGAAGCGACCTGCAGTCTGTGGTCGCGTCTCCAGTCGTTCTCTTCTATTGACGAGAGGATTTCAGTTTCCTGTTTGGGATTTACTATTGATTATATCAGGAGAATCATTATTTGTTTAATACTGGAATAAGACTCTGTTACTATTCTATTACGTCGCTTTTGGGTCCTCATTCACCAGCATAACAGTCGGAATGGACTCCCACTTCCACAAGAAATGTTCGTTTTGTTCAGTAATGTCCATGATTTATGTCCAAATAGCTATTTATGTTAGCGTGTTTGGTAAACAAATCCAACGTCAGGAAGCGCGTTCACAAAATGTCGAAATGTCCAAAAGTTCCGTAACAGTCAGTAGAAACATGTCAAACGATGTATTGAATCAATCTTTAGAATGTTTTTAACATAAATCTTTAATAATGTTCCAACCGGAGAATTACATTGACTTTAGATGAGCGATGGAACAGAGCTCCCTCTCATGTGAACGCGCATGGTTAGAACATGGTCAGGTCATGGCAGACCTGACTAATTCCCCTCTCATTCGGCCCCCCTTCACAGTAGAGGCATCAGACAAGGTTCTACAGACTGTTCACATCTAGTGGAAGCGGTAGGAACTCATCCATATCTCGCTGTAAATTCAATAGGATCTTGGTTGAAAATCGACCAGCCTCAGAATTCCCACTTCCTGTTTGGATTTCTTCTCAGGTTTTTGCCTGCCATATGAGGTCTGTTACACTCATAGACATCATTCAAACAGTTTTAGAAACTTCAGAGTGTTTTCTATCCAATATGACTAATAATATGCATATATTAGCAACTGGGACTGAGGAGCAGGCAGTTTAATATGGGCACCTCTGTGCACCTTTCATCCAAGCTACTCAATACTGCCCCTGCAGCCATAAGAAGTTTTAACAATCAAAACAAACACCCTACAGTTGTTTGAGAAACCTTGCTTTGGTAGGCCCTGTGGTGTGAACAAGGTACACTTTTCAATAAAGGAATGACAATTAAATGGTACAGTTCAGTGGAATCATTTAAAGGAATATCTAACCTGAACATCATCCACACCAAAAGTCCTCCAAGGTCCAGGGGACAAGATCCGAGCAATGTTTCTGTGAATGTGAAAGTATAGAAAAGGTACAATTCAACAGCTTTTTAATACTCCAGCATGCATAACAGTTTTGAACACAGTTGGAACTGAATTAACCCAAGTATTGGTCACAACATGTATGGGTGTTGCTGGACCAGAAAATGTATTTTCGACTGCAAACACACCTTTTCTCACATCAATGTACTCACATGCCAAAAATCTTTCCTTGGACACTGTTTCAAAGCAATGTGTATGCTTTCTTCATTAATGTGTTTTGAAGTTTTTAAAATTTTTACTTCATTTTGCATCGTGGACAAGTTACAATGACTTTTCTTGACTTGCCATGTATGTTGGGACCAGGTGATTTCATTGTTGTATATACTATGTGTAGGCTGTGTAGACTAGAGGTCGACCGATTAATCGGAATGGCCGATTAATTAGGGCCGATTTCAAGTTTTCATAACAATTGGTAATCGGCATTTTTGGACACCGATTATGGCCGATTACATTGCACTACACGAGGAGACTACGTGGCAGGCTGACTACCTGTTATGCGATTGCAGCAAGGAGCCAAGATAAGGTGCTAGCTAGCATTAAACTTATCTTATAAAAAACAATCAACCTTAACATAATCACTAGCTAACTACACATGGTTGATGATATTACTAGTTTATCTAGCTTGTCCTGCGTTGCATATAATTGATGCAGTGCCTGTTAATTTATCATTGAATCACAGCCTACTTCGCCAAACGGGTGATTTAACAAGCGCATTCGCGAAAAAAGTACTGTCGTTGCACCAATGTGTACCTAACCATAAACATCAATGTCTTTCTTTAAAATCAATACACAAGTATATATTTTTAAACCTGCATATTTAGTTAATATTGCCTGCTAACATGAATTTCTTTTAACTAGGGAAATTGTGTCACTTCTCTTGCGTTCTGTGCAAGCAGAGTCAGGGTATATGCAGCAGTGTCACGACTTCCGCCGAAGTTGGTCCCACTCCTTGTTCGGGCAGTGTTCGGCGGTCGACGTCACCGGCCTTCTAGCCATCGCTGATCCACTTTTCATTTTCCATTTGTTTTGTCTTTGTCTTACACACCTGGTTTAAATCCCCCAATTACTTGTTAATTGTTTAAAACCTGTTCCCCCATGTTTGTTTGTGAGTGATTGTTTTTATGTAATACGGTCCGTTTATGCGGGCTCGCTTATTTTGTATTTGTATTTGTCAATTTTGAGTAAAATACGTTTATTTACTCATATCTGCTGTCCTGCGCCTGACTCCTCTACACCAGCTACACACAGTGTCACGCCCTGACCATAGTTTGCTTTGTATGTTTCTATGTTTTGTTTGGTCAGGGTGTGATCCGAGTGGGCATTCTATGTTGTATGTCTAGTTTGTCTGTTTCTGTGTTTGGCCTGATATGGTTCTCAATCAGAGGCAGGTGTTAGTCGTTGTCTCTGATTGGGAACCATATTTTGGTAGCCTGTTTTCTCATTGTGGGTTGTGGGTGATTGTCTATGTGTAGTGTTTTTGTGTCAGCACTATTATTCATTAGCTTCACGTTCGTTGTTTGTTATTTTTGTATAGTTTCGTTAAGTGTTCTCTGTGTTAATAAATATCAAGATGAACACATACCACGCTGCATATTGGTCCTCCGATCCTTCAAACTTCTCCTCCTCAGATGAGGAGGACGACGAACGTGACACACAGACTATATTACAAGCAGTTTGGGCCGCCTGGCTCGTTGCAAACTGTGTGAAGACCATTTATTACTAACAAAGACCGTAATTAATTTGCCAGAATTTGACATAATTATGACATAACATTGAATGTTGTGCAATGTAACAGCAATATTTAGACTTATGGATGCCACCCGTTAGATAAAATACGGAACAGTTACGTATTTCACTGAAAGAATAAACGTTTTGTTTTCGAAATGATAGTTTCCGGATTTGACCATATTAATGACCTAAGGCTCGTATTTCTGTGTGTTATTATATTATAATTAAGTCTATGATTTAATAGAGCAGTCCGACTGAGCGGTGGTAGGCAGCATCACGCTCGTAAGCATTCATTCAAACAGCACTTTCCTGCATTTGCCAGCAGCTCTTCGCTGTGCTTCAAGCATTGCGCTGGGAATATTGAAGACTCATGTTAAAAGGAACCACCAGCTTTCATATGTTCTCATGTTCTCATGTTCTCATGTTCTCATGTTCTCATGTTCTCATGTTCTGAGCAAGGAACATGTGCAGCACCAGTAAACGTTAGTTTCTTACACGGCACATATTGCACTTTTACTTTCTTCTCCAACACTTTGTTTTTGCATTATTTAAACCAAATTGAACATGTTTCATTATTTATTTGAGACTAAATTGATTTTATTGATGTATTATATTAAGTTAAAATAAGTGTTCATTCAGTATTGTTGTAATTGTCATTATTACAAATATATATATATAAATTGGCAGATTAATCGGTATCGGCTTTTTTGGTCCTCCAATAATCGGTATTGAAAAATCATAATCGGTCGACCTCTATGTGTAACTAGGGGAATGGCATCAAGGATACACATTTAGAGCCAGCCAAACACAACAAGGCATACATTGAAGAAACACAGAAAATCACAGATCAAATCGATAACATAACTGTACATGTAAACCTAGGCTTACTGCTCAAGTAGGCAAATTTGTCCAAATAAAATTCCCTCATTGTAAGCAATTAGCTAGCTCACGGGCAAATAGGTGCTAATTAATGCTATACTAACATCGGTGCGGTATTTGGTCATATAAAAATATACCACTGCACTGATGTAACATGAATATTACAAAGTACAATATGCATAATGACAGTCTCACTTCCATGGTTTATATTTTTATCCATGTATGTGAGGTTCGATTAAGATTCACTTTCGTTGATGTTGATACCGTCGATGTTAACCTCAACTTGGGTGACCTTGAAGGAGACGTTTACCTCAACTTGGGTGACCTTGAAGGAGACGTTTACCTCAACTTGGGTGACCTTGAAGGAGACGTTACCTCAACTCGTGTACTTGAAGGAGATGTTCTACCTCAACTTGGGTGACCTTGAAGGAGACGTTTACCTCAACTTGGGTGACCTTGAAGGAGACGTTTACCTCAACTTGGGTGACCTTGAAGGAGACGGGAAGGGTTCGGGTTAAATGAGTTTGACTCCGCCCACATTGAGCCCGGCCCAACGTTTGACTCCGCCCACATTGAGCCCGGCCCCGAACTGCACGCTGCAGTTGGGCTTCTCGGTCAAACAGCCTGTCCTGGTCCACCGCTGTAATAACGAGCAGCAGCCTACAGGGGGAGACAGGAGGAGGCAGAGAGGAGCTCACCCCCAGTACACCACAACAAGACCACCACCACCCGCTGTGCCCCAAACACTGTGAGAGGAGGAACACTGAAGACTCCCCATGAGGTAGACAACACACACATTGAACTTGTACTTGTCTGAATTTAATATTGCCACTAATGCACATTGAGGACTAGCCTACGCCAGTCCTGAGATACTGTGTCTAATTGACTACAAAATTATCAAATCAAATCAAATCAAATCAAATTTTATTAGTCACATACACATGGTTAGCAGATGTTAATGCGAGTGTAGCGAAATGCTTGTGCTTTCTAGTTCCGACAATGCAGTAATAACCAACAGTAATCTAACCAAACATTCCACGCTACTACCTTACACACACACACAAGTGTGAAGGATAAAGAATATGTACATAAAGATATATGGATGAGTGGTGGTACAGAACGGCATGGCAGATGCAGTAGATGGTATAGAGTACGGTATATACATATGAGATGAGTACTGTAGGGTATGTAAACATTAAGTGCATAGTTTAAAGTGGCTAGTGTACATGTATTGCATAAAGATGGCAAGATGCAGTAGATGATATAGAGTAGATTATACTATGAGATGGGTAATGTAGGGTATGTAAACATTGTATTAAGTGCATTGCTTAAAGTGGCTAGTGGTACATTTTTACATAATTTCCATCAATTCCCATTTTTAAAGTGGCTGGAGTTGATCAGTATGTTGGCAGCGGCCGCTAAATGTTAGTGGTGGCTGTTTAACAGTCTGATGGCCTTGAGATAGAAGCTGTTTTTCAGTCTCTCGGTCCCTGCTTTGATGCACCTGTACTGACCTCGCCTTCTGGATGATAGCGGGGTGAACAGGCAGTGGCTGGGTGGTTGTTGTCCTTGATGATCTTTATGGCCTTCCTGTGACATCGGGTGGTGTAGGTGTCCTGGAGGGCAGGTAGTTTGCCCCTGGTGATGCGTTCTGCAGACCTCACTACCCTCTGGAGAGCCTTACGGTTGTGGGCGGAGCAGTTGCCGTACCAGGCGGTGATACAGCCCGACAGGATGCTCTCGATTGTGCATCTGTAGAAGTTTGTGAGTGCTTTTGGTGACAAGCCGAATTTCTTCAGCCTCCTGAGGTTGAAGAGCGCTGCTGCGCCTTCTTCACAACGCTGTCTGTGTGGTGGGACCAATTCAGTTTGTCCGTGATGTGTACACCGAGGAACTTAAAACTTTCCACCTTCTCCACTACGACCCGTCGATGTGGATAGGGGGGTCCCTCTGCTGTTTCCTGAAGTCCACAATCATCTCTTTGTTTTGTTGACGTTGAGTATGAGGTTATTTTCCTGACACCACACTCCGAGGGCCCTCACCTCCTCCCTTGTAGGCCGTCTCGTCGTTGTTGGTGATCAAGCCTACCACTGTAGTGTCATCCGCAAACTTGATGATCGAGTTGGAGGCGTGCATGGCCACGCAGTCGTGGGTGAACAGGGAGTACAGGAGAGGGCTCAGAACGCACCCTTGTGGGGCCCAGTGGAGAGATCAGCGGGTGGAGATGTTGTTTACCTACCCTCACACCACCTGGGGGCGGCCCGTCAGGAAGTCCAGGACCCAGTTGCACAGGGCGGGGTCGAGACCCAGGGCTCGAGCTTGATGACGAGTTTGGAGGTACTATGGTGTTAAATGCTGAGCTGTAATCGATGAACAGCATTCCTCACATGGTATTCCTCTTGTCCGGATGGTTAGGGCAGTGTGCAGTGCTGTGGTTGCGATTGCGTCGTCTGTGGACCTATTGGTCGGTTAAGCAAATTGGAGTGGGTCTAGGGTGTCGGTAGGGTGAGGTGATATGGTCCTTGACTAGTCTCTCAAAGCACTTCATGATGACGGAAGTGAGTGCTACGGGGCGATAGTCGTTTAGCTCAGTTACCTTAGCTTTCTTGGAACAGGAACAATGGTGGCCCTCTTGAAGCATGTGGGAACAGCAGACTGGATAAGGATTGATTGAATATGTCCGTAAACACACCAGCCAGTGGTCTGCGCATGCTCTGAGGACGCGGCTGGGAATGCCGTCTGGGCCTGCAGCCTGCGAGGGTTAACACGTTAAATGTTTTACTCACCTCGGCTGCAGTGAAGAGGCCCGCAGGTTTGGTAGGGGGCCGTGTCAGTGGCACTGTAATTGTCCTCAAAGCGGGCAAAAAAGTTGTTAGCCTGTCTGGGAGCAGAGACATCCTGGTCCTCGACGGGGCTGGTTTTCTTTTTGTAATCCGTGATTGACTGTAGACCCTGCCACATACCTCTTGTGTCTGAGCTGTTGAATTTCGACTCGATTTTGTCTCTGTACTGAGACTTAGCCTGTTTGATTGCCTTGCGGAGAGAATAGTACACTGTTTGTATCGGTCATGTTCGGTCACCTTGCCCTGGTTAAAAGCAGTGGTTCGCGCTTTCAGTTTCACGCGAATGCTGCCGTCAATCCACGGTTTCGGTTTGTGGAATGTTTTTATCGTTGCTGTGGGTACGAACATCGTCTAATGCACTTCCTAATGAACTCGATCACAATCAGCATATTCGCAATATTGTTGTTGGACGCGATGCGAACATTCCAATCCGCGGTATCGGAGCAGTCTTGAACGTGGATTCAGATTGGTCGGACCAGCGTTGAACAGACCTGAGCGGGGAGCTTGTTGTTTGAGTTTCGTTTTGTAGGCAGGAACAACACAAAATGGAGTCGTGTCAGCTTTCGAAAGGGGGCGGGGGAGGGCCTTTAAGCGTCGGGAAATTAGTGTAGCAATGGTCCAGTGTTTTTCCAGCCCTGGTAGCACATCGATATGCGATAGAAATTTAGGGAGTTTTGTTTTTAGATTAGCCTTGTTAAAATCCCCAGCTACGATGAATGCAGCCTCAGGGTGTGTTGGTTTCCAGTTTACAAGAGTCAGATCAAGTTCGTTCAGGGCCATCAATTGTGTCTGCTGGGGGAATGTATACGGCTGTGATTATGATTGACAGAATTCCTTGGTAGATAATGCGGTCGACATTTGATTGTGAGGAGTTCTAGATCAGGTGAACAGAACGACTTGAGTTCTTGTGTGTTATTATGAGTGTCTACACACTTCTCGTTAATCATAGGCATACCCCCGCCCTCTTCTTACGGAAAGATGTTTTTTCTGTCGGCGGCGATGCATGGAGAAACCAGCTGGCTGCACCGACTCGTTAGCGTCCCTTGAGTTAGCCATGTTTCCGTGAAGCAGAGCACGTGCAATCCTGTGTCTCTCTGGAATGGCTACCCGTGGCTCGATTTTCATCAACCCTTCAATTGTCAAGAGACCTGGACATTGGCGAGAGTAATGCTAGGGAGTGGAGCGCGAATTGTGCCCGTCTCCGAAGCCTGACCACGAGACCGCCACGTTTTCCCCTTTTTCGGCGTCGCCCAGGGTCGCCGGCTGGGATCAGATCCATTGTATTGTGTGGAAGGGAAAACACTGGATCCGTTTCGGGAAAGTCATATTCCTGGTAGGAACGATGGTGAGTTGACGTTAATCGTATATTCAGTAGTTCCTCCCGACTGTATGTAATGAAACCTAAGATTWCCCGGGGTACCGATGTAAGAAATAACACGTAAAAAAACAAAATACTGCATATTTTCCAAGGAACGCGAAGCGAGGCTGCCATCTCTATCGGCGCCGGAAGTTCAAAAAAGGAACATTTATATATGTTATCTTTCTCTGAATACGTATTAACCTTATGTTATTTCTTTATTCTGACGATAATGTTGCTGATTGAAGAAGGGACAGAGTGATTTTCCAGTTGTCTCTCCATGCTTAGATAACCACCAAGTGGTTTTTAATCACACATCATGCCATGTTTTATGATGGACTTGTTGGCTATGAATTCAATTAATGAAATATACCCCTTGATTTCAAAGGACACTTTCAAAGTACACTTTTATAATATTACAACAATATAATAAACATTTAAAAAAAATACTTTTGAAAAATGTTCATTCTTCTAATTTCCCTGGAATAACTCTGCGTCACCAGTCACCTCCCCTTCCAACCAGGCCTAGTCTTCTACATAAGCTACCATGCTGTGGTCTGCTGAGAGGGGTAATTGAATATGGGTGGTTACTTTACTCCACCACTACATACAGTAATAGATAGTAGGTACCAGAGCTAGACTGCTGGGCTCAGACTACCTCAATGGGATGTGTGAAACAGGGCTGAAAGTCTGGGAACAGGATCATTCAGTAAGAAACATCACCTTACGAATTGGTGAAAGTGAGACAACATTTGGTTAACTATGGATCATTTTGAAACATTTGTGTGAGTGTGAGAGAGAGAGTGTGAGAGAGAGTGTGAGAGAGAGAGTGTGATAGAGAGTGTGAGAGAGAGTGTGAGAGAGAGTGTGAGAGAGAGTGTGAGAGAGAGTGTGAGAGAGTGTGAGAGAGAGTGTGAGAGATCAACCTCTCACACCCCTCAAATAGCAGGTTCACTGGTGCTGCACAGATCAACATCTCACACCCCTCAAACAGCTGTGGTGTCATGGATCCATCCAGAACTTTCATTACGCACACCTGTCCCCTATTCCCACTGATTAGTACTTGTATAAGTGTTCCCTTTGGTTTCCATGGTGCTGTCCATTATTGTTACAATGTCCATTGGTGCGTGTCAGTACCTGTGCGCTGTGATTTGGGCTTTCGTGCCATTGTGGATTGCGCAGATGATTACGGGTCTCTTCCCGTGTGTTAATCATTGTGCGCGTGTGTTATTTATTCGAGGTAATCCTCGCTCTTTTGTTTTGGGTTTCTACCCTGTATTTTGTTACGTGTTTGTTTGGTCTTCATCCCCGTGCCTTTAAACGGCACGCCGTAATTTAGGCTTAATTTTAAAAAACTATTACACATTCCTGCGCCTGTCTCCCAAATCTCATCATACCGACGTGACAAGAAGCCAAGAAAGAAGAGGTCATGAACCCTCTCCTGCAGGGGGCTGAATCAGGGTCACACAGAGTGTTTCTTGGTAGTCTTAAACAAATCTACTTTGAAACAAAAGTATACACCTCACACACATGGCTATGGGCTTAACAAAAGAAGACACCTGTACCATGTCAGATATAGAGTTGAAGTGTATTACATTTTGAGTTTGCATCCCAATATTATACTTTATATACATCACAGACGACTGAAATATATCAAGACCTTTTGACATAGAAACACCGGATTTTCTGTGTGTTTCTTGAAAATATGTTGATTAATTATAAAATTATGAGAAATATGAATAACATTCCACCCTTGAGGCCACTAGGTCATTTCACTGCAGGAAAGGGCTATGGACTGTCCACATGTGGAAGACTGACTTCAGAACACAGCAGAGGGAGCACCCCCCTATCCACATTGACTGTTTAAGTTCCTCGACGTACATATCACTGACAAACTGAAATGATCCACCCACACAGACAGTGTGGTGAAGAAGGCGCAACAGCGCCTTTTCAACTTCAGGAGGCTGAAGAAATTTGGCGTGTCACCTAAAACCCTCACAAACTTTTACAGATGCACAATTGAGAGGATCCTTTACTTAGATTTGTGTCTATTAGGTAGTAGTTGTGGAATTGTTAGATTACTTGTTAGATATTACTGCACTGTCGGAACTAGAAGCACAAGCATTTCGCTACACTCACAATAACATCTTTTAAACACGTGTATGTTTGATTTGATGTAATAGCAATACTCTTCATCAATTATCCTACTGCACCATCTCACTGTTTCATTAACATTAAAGAATATTATTGAGTCACACACAAACACACTGTACATAATGGACTCTAACATGGCACACAAATGCATGTTTACATCCCATCTAGCCCAGATACATGACTAGACATCAACGCTGCATTCCATCTTACTGACGATAAGTATATTTGGTTGATTAACGGGCTAAAGGCCTCAGACACTCCACTACAGTCATATGTAAAACAAGCCTTTTGAATACTACTGTAGACGTTTTTTTATAGAAAATACTTGATTGACCTGTAAGACCAAATGCATATCAATTTGTTCAAGAGTTTTGAAAATAAAACTTTGCACTTGAAAACGTTTTATGATCTTCCATCTGTAATCAAGCTTATGTGTACAACTATAAAGACAGGACATCATTGAGAACAACCCTTTCATTAAAATGTTGTAAGTGTTAAAACAATATCAGTGGTCCCATGATATAGAGAATCCATTGGACTGTATAAATCCTCGTTCACTATTATCTAGTCCTCCTTCACTATTATCTAACCCTCCTTCACTATGATCTAACCCTGCTTCACTATGATGTAACCCTCCTTCACTATTATCTAGTCTTTCTTCACTATGATCTAACCCTCATTCACTATTATCTAGTCCTCCTTCACTAT
>NC_036863.1:16181402-16200874 GCF_002910315.2 Salvelinus sp. IW2-2015
GATCTAAACCTCATTCACTATTATCTAACCTCGTTCACTAGATCTAACCCTCGTTCACTATTATCTAGTCCCCTTCATATTACTAACCTCCTTCACTATTATCTAGTCCTCTCACTATGATCTAAACCTCCTTCACTATGATCTAACCCTCCTTCACTATTATCTAGTCCTCCTTCACTATTATCTAACCCCCCTTCACTATTATCTAGTCCTCCTTCACTATTATCTAGTCTCCTTCACTAATATCTACACCTCCTTCACTATGATCTAACCTTCCTTCACTATTATCTAACCCTCCTTCACTATTATCTAGTCCTCCTCACTATTATCTAACCCTCCTTCACTATTATCTAGTCTTCTTCACTATGATCTAACCCTCGTTCACTATTATCTAGTCCTCCTTCACTATGACTAACCTCATTCACTATTATCTAGTCCTCCTTCACTATGATCTAAACCTCATTCACTATTATCTAACCCTCGTTCACTATGATCTAACCCTCGTTCACTATTATCTAGTCCTCCTTCAATATTATCTAACCCTCGTTCCACTATTATCTAGTCCTCCTTCAATATTATCTAACTTCCTTTACTATGATCTAACCCTCCTTCACTATTATCTAGTCCTCTTCACTATGATCTAACCCTCCTTCACTATTATCTAACCATCCTTCATAGTATCTAGTCCTCCTTCACTATTATCTAGTCTCCTTCACTATTATCTAACCCTCCTTCACTATGATCTAACCTTCCTTCACTATAATCTAACCCTGCTTCACTATTTTCTAACCCTCTTCACTATGATGTAACCCTCTTTCACTATTATTGAGTCCTCCTTCACTATTATTGAGTCCTCTTTCACTATTATTGAGTCACTCCTCACTATTATCTAGTCTCCTTCACATAATCTAACCCTCGTTCACTATTATCTAGTCTCCTTCACTATGATCTAACCCTCCTTTCACTATGATCTAACCTCTTTCACTAGACAAGTAAAGAGTGTTTCAGGTGTCAAATATGCGCTAACATGGTAAAATTATTTAGATTGTGGGTGACAACTAAACACTTAGAATCTTATGTCAAGGCAATATTTCTGCAGATTAAAATCATGATTTTGCTCCTTTTTTCCTCTCAGGAACCAAGCCAGGCAACAACCCATAGGCTACTGTCCTGTTCTATAGGAAGTCAGCCAGGCAACAACCCATAGGCTACTGTCCTGTTCCAGGAAGTCAGCCAGGCAACAACCATAGGCTACTGTCCTGTTCCATAAGGAAGTAACCAGGCAACAACCATAGGCTACTGTCCTGTTCCATTAGGAACCAGCCAGGCAACAACCCATAGGCTACTGTCCTGTTCCAATTAGGAACCAGCCAGGAACAACCCATAGGCTACTGTCCTGTTCCATGGAAGTCAGCCAGGCAACAACCCCATAGGCTACTGTCCTGTTCCATAAGGAAGTCAACCAGGCAACAACCCATAGGCTACTGTCCTGTTCATAAGGAATCAACCAGGCAACAACCCCATGGCTACTGTCCTGTTCCATAAGGAAGTCAGCCAGGCAACAACCCATAGGCTACTGTCCTGTTCCATTAAGGAAGTCAGCCAGGCAACAACCCATAGGCTACTGTCCCTGTTCCAATAGGAACCAGCCAGGCAACAACCATAGGCTACTGTCCTGTTCCATTAGGAACCAGCACAGGCAACAACCCATAGGCTACTTGTCCTGTTCATTAGGAAGTCAGCCAGCAACAACCCATAGGCTACTGTCCTGTTCCATAAGGAAGTCAGCCAGGCAAACAACCCATAGGCTACTGTCCTGTTCCATAGGAACCAGCCAGGCAACAACCCATAGGCTACTGTCCTGTTCCATTAGGAACCAGCCAGGCAAACAACCCATAGGCTACTGTCCTGTTCCATAAGGAAGTCAGCCCAGGCAACAACCCATAGGCTACTGTCCTGTTCCAAAGGAAGTCAGCCAGCAACAACCCATAGGCTTACTGTCCTGTTCCATAAGGAAGTCAGCCAGGCAACAACCCATAGGCTACTTTCCTGTTCCATTAGGAAGTCAGCCAGGCAACAACCCATAGGCTACTGTCCTGTTCCATTAGGAAAGTCAGCCAGGCAATAACCGAATAGCAGCCAGGCAACAACCCATAGGCTACTGTCCTGTTCCATAAGGAAGTCAGCCAGGCAACAACCCATAGGCTACTGTCCTGTTCCATTAGGAAGTCAGCCAGGCAACAACCCATAGGCTACTGTCCTGTTCCATTAGGAAGTCAGCCAGGCAACAACCGATAGGCTACTGTCCTGTTCCATTAGGAAGTCAGCCAGGCCACAACCCATAGGCTACTGTCCTGTTCCATTAGGAACCAGCCAGGCAACAACCCATAGGCTACTGTCCTGTTCCATTAGGAACCAGCCAGGTAACAACCCATAGGCTACTGTCCTGTTCCACAAGGAAGTCAGCCAGGCAACAACCCATAGGCTACTGTCCTGTTCCACAAGGAAGTCAGCCAGGCAACAACCCATA
This sequence comes from Salvelinus sp. IW2-2015, assembly GCF_002910315.2. NCBI lineage: Eukaryota > Metazoa > Chordata > Actinopteri > Salmoniformes > Salmonidae > Salvelinus > Salvelinus sp. IW2-2015. The sequence continues at coordinate 16,183,933 of NC_036863.1, forward strand.
GGCTACTGTCCTGTTCCATTAGGAAGTCAGCCAGGCAACAACCCATAGGCTACTGTCCTGTTCCAGGAAGTCAGCCAGAGTTGGTACCAAAATTGAAATCGTCAACGACCTCTCAAGTGGCGCAGCGGTCTAAGGTGGCATCACTACAACTCCGGGTTCGATCCCGGGCTATGTCAAAGCCGGCCGAGACCGGGGTACCAATGAGGTGGTGCGCAGTTGGCCCAGCGTCGTCCGGGTTAGGGGAGGGTTTGACCGGCTGGGATGTCCTTGTCCCATTGCGCTCTAGGTACTCCTTGTGGTGTACAGGCGCATGCACGCTGACTCCGGTCTCCAGCAGTACCGTGTTTCCTCCAACACATTGGTGCTGTTGGCTTCCGGGTTAAGCGAGCAGTGTGTCAAGAAGCAGTGCGGCTTGGCAGGGTCATGTTTCAGAGGATGCATGGCTCTCGACCTTCACCTCATTGAACTGTTTAGTATATTATATTCTTAACTAGAAATATTACTATTTATTAGTAGCCATAATTAGTAAATGGCACCATACAGGGTTCTATGTGGCACCATACAGGGTTCTATATAGCAGGGTTCTATATAGCAGGGTTCTATACGGCAGGGTTCTATATGGCACCATAAAGGGTACTGATCAAAGAACCCTATAAAAGGGTTCTATATAGTACTTTTAATGGTTTCATATGTTACGCAAGCAATAGAACCCTTTTTGGTTCTATATGGAAGTTGGAACCTTTTTTCATAGGAGTGCATCATAAACAACTGTGTTTAAAAAAAGTTCCAATCCAATGTACCACTGTATGAGAAGTATATCAAAGATGTTCAAGACTACACAAGGCAGGGAATTGTGAAACGGGTGAACAACGAAGACACAGAGAATCCTACTACCTACTACCTTCCACATCACACAGTCATAAAAGAGACTGACCACTAAACTCTGAATTCTATTCAATGTGTGATCCCATGCGCAAGGGAGTAGGCCTATTGCACCTATTCAAACTGCGCAATAATATAATTGTTTTTGTTTTAGTCTGCTCCATGGACCTTCGATCTGATTGGATTCCGATCCTATCACCATTCCCTCCATTCCTCACGCAGCTCAGAATGCTTAGTCTTATAATAAAAATGCAATTCTGAAGCCTTACTTTGACGGTAAAATTATAGCAACAGGAGTCTGGATATGTTAGATAAATTTGTATTTTATTTTTGGTCATACTATCTCATTAGCACTGTGAATGACTGTCATTGAAAACAATACAATGTAACCTACCAGTAGTGTGAATACAGGAGGTGATTCTGGTCCTATAGGTCCTATAGGTCCTGGACCTATTTGAATGATTTGTTCATCAAAATGAATGATCGCATGTCTACTTGTGTAAGACACAATGATGATGTCATTTGGAACATACTTGACATCACAATAGCCCACAAGACCTCAGCCAACAATGCAGAAAATTAGCCTCGTGCTTGTTGTTAAAATGACTTGTAAAAATTGTGTAAATAAACACAGCACAAAACAATTTGTGAAGCAGAAGCCATGTCGGCGAATCGGACAGTGAAGACTCAGACAGGATGTTCTGGTGCTCACCTCTCTCACGTCTCTTCCTACACCAGCAGCCCAATCCTGATCTTTTTTCCACTAGGTCTTTTAAATAGTTTCTTCATTAATCATTTCTCCCACGTCTGTAAATGTTAGTAAACTAGTTATTCACACATTTATAAACAACCTCTATGTAGTAATGATTCATTGGATCATTCATAAGATATTTAACATAGGTCATTCTAAACAATAATACTAATCATTAGTAAAGTATTTTTTGAACTATTTATGAACTATTTGAACTATTTAACTATTTATTTACTATTTAGGGCTATTTATACTTTCTAAATACTTTATAAATGTTTTGAGTGATCAGTGTAATTTCTCACAAAAAGATGGACATGCTATTGGTAGACATTCCAACAGTTCCTGATGCAACCCCTTGAGGTCGATGTCCGTACCGCCGCATAAATCTAATTAGCATAATACAAGAATCCCAATAAAACTAGAGATATCTGTTTTTTTTTTATTGGATGCGTCTCAATCCACCGCACTGTCACACTTCTGTATCTGCGGTGAATGGTGACAGAGATAGAGCTGTGTTTGTACATTAGAGTGTCTAGTTTGAGAAACAGACCTCAACTGGCAGCTTCATTAAATAGTACCCACAAAACACCAGTCTCAACGTCAACAGTGAAGAGGCGACTCCGGGATGCTGGCTTTCTAAGCAGTTGCGCTGTTCTGTAAAGGGGGTAGTACACAGCGTTATACCAGATCTTCAGTTTCTTGGCAATTTCTCGCATGGAATAGCCTTCATTTTTCAGAACAAGAATAGACTGAAGAGTTTCAGAAGAAAGTTCTTTGTTTCTGGCCATTTTGAGCCTGTAATCGAACCCACAAATGCTGATGCTCCAGATACTCAACTAGTCTAAAGAAGGCCAGTTTTATTGCTTCTTTAATCAGAACTACAGTTTTCAGCTGTGCTAACATAATTGCAAAAGGGTTTTGTAATGATCAATTAGCCTTTTAAAATTATAAACTTGGATTAGCTAACACAACGTGCCATTGAAACACAGTACTGATGGTTGCTGATAATGGGCCTCTGTACGCCTATGTAGATATTTCATAAATTATCTGCCGTTTCCAGCTACAATAGTCATTTACAACATTAACAATGTCTACACTGTATTTCGGATCAATTTGATGTTATTTTAATGGAAGAAAAGTTTTTCTTTCAAAAACAAGGACATTTCTACGTGACCCCAAACTTTTGAATGGTGGTGTATATATACATAAATGTTTCCTGATCTTTCTTATCTCCCATATAGGACAGATGCTTCAGATCAAACTTCCTTTGATTTTGTATCTGTTGTTTCATGTAGTGAATCTGTTATTCAATGTGTGGGCTAATAGCAGTGAGGCCCAACATTTGTTTTATAATCTAAAATGTTTTAAAAACAAATGGTAGTCCCACTACGTGCAAACCAAATGGGATGGCGTATCGCTGCAGAATGCTGTGGTAGCCATGCTGGTTAAGCAACCACAAAGGCCTGATTCATGCAGTTTCCTCTGAACAGTTGAAGTTGAGATGTGTCTATTACTTGAACTCTGTGAAGCATTTATTTGGGCTGCAATTTGAGGTGCAGTTAACTCTAATGAAATGATCCTCTGCAGCAGAGGTAACTCTGGGTCTTCCTTTCCTGAGGCGGTCCTCATGAGAGCCAGTTTCATCATAGCGCTTGAAGCTGGTTGAGAGAATGCCAAGCTGTCATCAATGCAAAGGATGGCTACTTTAAAAAATATAAAATATAAAATATATTGTGATTTGTTTAACACTTTTTTGGTTATTACATGATTACATGATTCTCCAATGTAGAAAATAGTGAAAATAAAGAAAAATGAGTAGGTGTGTCCAAACTTTTGACTGGTACTGTATATACAGTGCCTTCGTAAAGTATTCAGACCCCTTCACTTTTTCCACATTTTGTTTCGTTACAGCCTTATTCTAAAACGGATTAAATACATGTTTTTCCTCATCAATCTACACACAATACCCCATAATGACAAAGTGAAACAGGTTTTTAGAAATGGTTGCAAATGTATTAAAAATAAAAGACAGAAAGTGTTCAGACTATTTGCTATGAGACTCGAAATTGAGCTCAGGTGCATCCTGTTTCATTGATCATCCTTGAGATGTTTCTACAACTTGATTGGAGTCCACCTGTGGTCAATTCAATTGATTGGACATTATTTGGAAAGGCACACACCTGTCTTTATAAGGTCCCACAGTTGACAGTGCATGTCAGAGCAAAAAAAACAAGCCATGAGGTCAAAGGAATTGTTGTAGAGCTCCGAGACAAGATTGTGTCGAAGCACAGATCTGGGGAAGGGTACCAAAAAATGTCAGGGTACCAAAACATTTCTGCAGCATTGAAGGTCCCCAAGAACACAGTGGCCTCCATCATTCTTAAATGGAAGAACTGAGCAATCGGGGGAGAACAGTCTTGGTCAGGGAGGTGACCAAGAAACTGATGGCCACTCTGACAGAGCTCTAGAGTTCCTCTGTGGAGATGGGAGAACCTTCTAGAAGGACAACCATTTCTGTAGCACTCCACCAATCAGGCCTTTATGGTAGAGTGGCCAGATGGAAGCCACTCCTCAGTAAAAGGCACCTGACAGCCCACTAGGAGTTTGCCAAAATACACCTAAAGACTCTCAGACCATGAGAAACAAGATTCTCTTTTTACTGTTGTTTATTGCTTTACTTACCTATTGTTCACCTAATACCTTTTTTAGGTTTTAGGTGAACGTCCTTGAGTGGCCCAGCCAGAGCCGGACTTGAACCCGATCAAGCATGTTTGGAGAGACCTGAAAATAGCAGTGCAACAACGCTCCTCATCTAACCTGACAGAACTTGAGAGGATCTGCAGAGAAGAATGGGAGTAACTCCCCAAAGCTTGTAGCAAGGCTGTAAGACTCAAGGCTGTAATCGCTACCAAAGGTGCTTCAACAAAGTACTGAGTAAAGGGTCTGAATACTTATCTAAATGTAATATATATATTATTTTTTATACATTTGCAAAAATGTTTAAAAACCTGTTTTTGCTTTGTCATTATGCTTTGTCGTACGCTACGTTCACAAGAAGCAGGCCTCCTAATTGTCCCTAGAATTTCTAAGGAAACAGCTGGAGGCAGGGCTTTCTCCTATAGAGCTCCATTTCTATGGAATGGTCTGCCTACCCATGTGAGAGACGCAGACTCGGTCTCAACCTTTAAGTCTTTACTGAAGACTCATCTCTTCAGTGGGTCATATGATTGAGTGTATTCTGGCCCAGGAGTGTGAAGGTGAACGGAAAGGCTCTGGAGCAACGAMCMGCCCTTGCTGTCTCTGCCTGGCCGGTTCCCCTCTCTCCACTGGGATTCTCTGCCTCTAACCCTATTACAGGGGCTGAGTCACTGGCTTACTGGTGCTCTTCCATGCCGTCCCTAGGAGGGGTGCGTCACTGGAGTGGGTTGAGTTACTGACGTGATCTTCCTGTCCGGGTTGGCGCCCCCCTTGGGTTGTGCCGTGGCGAAGATCTTTGTGGGCTATACTCGGCCTTGTCTCAGGATGGTAAGTTGGTGGTTGAAGATATCCCTCTAGTGGTGTGGGGGCTGTGCTTTGGCAAAGTGGGTGGGGTTATATCCTTCCTGTTTGGCCTTGTCCGGGGGTATCATCGGATGAGGCCACAGTGTCTCCTGACCCCTCCTGTCTCAGCCTCCAGTATTTATGCTGCAGTAGTTTACGTGTCGGGGGGCTAGGGTCAGTTTGTTATATCTGGAGTACTTCTCCTGTCTTATACGGTGTCCTGTGTGAATTTAAGTATGCTCTCTCTAATTCTCTCTTTCTCTCTTTCTTTCTCTCTCTCGGAGGACCTGAGCCCTAGGACCATGCCTCAGGACTACATGGCATGATGACTCCTTGCTGTCCCCAGTCCACCTGGCCGTGCTGCTGCTCCAGTTTCAACTGTTCTGCCTGCGGCTATGGAGACCCTAACCTGTTCACCGGACGTGCTACCTGTCCCAGACCTGCTACCTGTCCCAGACCTGCTGTTTTCAACTCTCTAGAGACAGCAGGAGCGGTAGAGATACTCTTAATGATCGGGTATGAAAAGCCAACTGACATTTACTCCTGAGGTGGTGACTTGCTGCACCCTCGACAACTACTGTGATTATTATTATTTGACCATGCTGGTCATTTATGAACATTTGAACATCTTGGCCATGTTCTGTTATAATCTCCACCCGGCACAGCCAGAAGAGGACTGGCCACCCCTCATAGTCTGGTTCCTCTCTAGGTTTCTTAGGTTTTGGCCTTTCTAGGAGTTTTCCTAGCCACGTGCTTCTACACCTGCATTGCTTGCTGTTTGGGTTTTAGACTGGGTTTCTGACACCACTTTTAGAAATAAGCTGATGTAAGAAGGGCTATATAAATACATTTGATTTGATTTGATATTGTGTGTAGATTGATGAGGGGGGGAAACTATATAAATTTTATAATAAGGCTGTTACGTAACAAATGTGGAAAAGTGAAGGGTCTGAAAACTTTCCCGAATTACACTGTACATTTTTCAAACATTGACATAAAAAAACTCGACCAACAAGTAACTGGAATCCTTCAAAGCTAGAGAAAGCCAAACAACCGTGGTTCACACGATGTTCAGCTATTCTAACTTTCAAATTATTTAAACTTGTATCCTACCTACTATACTATATGAAATTAGCATAAAATAACCCCACCAACAGTGCAGCTCTGTGCCATAAATCAACCAGCCAGAGTGAATTCAATAGAAATATTTCCTTCTACCTACCTTTTTCAACGATAAACAGTCACTTACCATAACTACTTGCAGTAACTACCACTACTATAACTATAACCAGTCACAGCCATTACTACTGGAGACACTACACTTACTATAACTATAACCAGCAATTACTACTGCCCATGGTAACTACCACTACTATAAACTACAACCAAGTCACTACCATTCTACTGGCAGTAACTACCACTACATAACTACAACCAGTCGACTACCAGTAATCTGCAGACCCACTACCACTTACTATAGAGAACCAGCCATACTATATGACGGGGTTAACCATACACTACCATTACTACTGCAGACTGGATACCAACTACTATAACTATAAACAATACCACTAAACTAACAATCCCCAGTCACTTACCAAAATGAGACGACTACCACTACTTATAAACAATAACCAGGTCACTTACTATCTACATAGCAGGACACTACCACTTAACGTATAAACATAACCGAGTCTACCATACTATTAACTATAACCAGTTTCACTACATTTATACTGCAGTTCACTACCACTACTATACTATAACCAGTCACTACCATTACTATAACGATATAACCAGTCACGGATCCCATTACTACTGCCGAGTCACTACCGATACATAATAGGCTGATTAACCAGTTACTTATTAATATATCCAGTCACTACCATTACTACTGCAGACACTACCACTACTATAAACTATAACCAGCACTACCACTACTACTACCAGTATACATACTGCGACACTACCACTACTATAACTATAACCAGTCACTACCATTACTACTGCAGACACTACCACTACTATATATAACCAGTCACTACCATTACTACTGAGCACTACCACTACTATACTATAACAGTCACACCATTACTACTGCAGTACTAACCACTACTTATAACTATAACAGTCAACACCATTACTATAACTATACCAGTCACTACCATTACTACTCCAGTCACTAACCACTACATAATAACCAAGTCACTGACCATTACTATTACACTTAACCGTCACTACCAATTTACCTTACTTGCAGTCACTACACACACTATAACTCACCAACTACTACAGTCACTACCACTACTATAACTATAACCAGTCAGATATACCATCTACTACTAACTATAACATCACTACCATTACTACTGCAGACACTACCACTACTATAACATATAACCAGTCACTACCATTACTATAACTGATAACCAGGTCACTACCATACTACTGCAGGACACTACCACTACTATAACTATTAACCAGTCACTACCACTACTATAACTATAACCGTCACTACATTACTACTGCAGTCACTACCACTACTATTATTATAACCAGTCACTACCACTACTATAATTATAACCAGTCACTACCATTACTATATATAACCAGTCACCATACTACTGCAGCATACCCACTCTATAACTAAACCAGTCACTACCTACTACTAGTAACTCTAACCAGTCACTACCATTACTTACCAGTCACTACCATTACTATAACTATAACCAGTCCACTACCACTACTATAACTATAACCAGTCCACTACCATTACTATAACTCATAACGTCACTACTCATATCACTTACTTGCACACTACACTACTATATTTAACAGCATCACACTACCTACTACTATAACCAGTCACTACCATTACTACTGCAGACACTACACTACTATATATAACCAGTCACTACCCACTACTATAACTGACTCAGTCACTACCACAATTACAATACTGCACACTACCACATAGACCACTACCTATAATTATAACCAGTCACTACACTTACTTATACATTCATAACCACTACGCACACTACCACTACTCATAAACTATAAGTCCATCTACCACTACTCATTAATTATAACCAGTCACTACCATTACTACTGCAGACACTACCATACTTATCTATAACAGTACCTCCACTACATGTTAACCAGTCACGACTTACTAAAACCAGTCACTACCATTACTACTGCAGTCACTACCACTACTATAACTACTAACCAGTCTACTCACCACCACTACTATAACTTAACCAGTCACTACCATTACTACTGAGCACACTACCACTACTATAACCCACTACCATATACTCTAAATAACCAGTCACACTTACCACTACATAAAATATAACCAGTCACTACCAACTACTATAACATTTATACCACAGTCACTACCATTACTACTGCAGACACTACCCTCACTATAACTATAACCAGTCACTACCATTACTACTGCAGTACGACACTACCACTACTATAACTATAACCAGTCACTACCTATTACTTATAACTATATAACCAGTCTACACTACACACCATACTCATACCATTTACTACTCAGTACATTACCACTATACTATAATTATAACCAGTCACTACCATTACTACTGCAGACACTACCACTACTATAACTAAACCAGTCACTACCTTATTATAATTATAACCAGTCACTACCACTACCTATATATTAACCGTCATACCAGACTATCAGACACTACCATTCTATAATTTATAACCACTCACCTTACCACTACATCATACTATACACCAGTCACTACCATTACTACTGCAGACACTACCACTACTAACATATAACCAGTCACTACCATTACTTATAATTATAACCAGCACTACCACTACTTAAATTATAACCAGTCACTACCAGGACTATTAGACACTCCTATAATTATAACCAGTCCTACCTAATAATTAACTTATAAACCAGTCATACCATTACTTACTGCAGCACATACACTACTATTTAATTATAACCAGTCACTACCACTACTATTAATTATTAACCAGTCACTACCATTACTACTTGCAGACACTACCACTACTATAATCTATAAACCCAGTGCACTACCACACTCACATATAAACCAGTCACTACCATTACTACTGCAGACACTTTACCACTCTATAATTATAACCAGTCACTACCACTACTATAATTATAACAGTCACTACCATGACTATTGCAGTTCCCTACCATATAACCTATAACCACTACTATAACCAGTCACCTTACCATTACTACTGACTATAATTATAACAGTCACTACCAACTATATATTATAACCAGTCCCACACCTACCCATTACTACTGACTTATAACCAGTCATTACTACCACTACATATAATATAACCAGTCACTACCACCTACTATACTATAACCAGTCACTACCATTACTACTGCAGAACACTACCACTACTATAGTTATACCAGTACACTACCACTACTATAATTATAATCAAGTCACTACCAATTTACTACTTTGCAAGACACTACCACTACTATAATATAACCATGCTCACTACCACTACTATACTATAACCAGTCACTACCACTTACTATAACTATAACCAGTCACTACCATTACTACATGTAGACACTACCACTACCAACTACTATCAACCGTCACTACAGTACTACTAGCCACAGTACTATAACTACCAGATCAAACTACAATAACTACCAGCCACTACCATTACCCTATCCACATATAACCAAGTCACTACCACTTACTATAAATATAACCAGTCAGAGCTACCATTACTCTGCAGACACTTTTACCAACTACTATAACTATAACAGCACTACACAACCGTACTATAATATAACCAGTTCACTACCCACTCACTATAAACTATATACTAACCAGTTCAACTGACCTACGTATACCCATAACTGTTACAACTACCCAACTACGTATAATTTATACACCAGTCAACCTACCAATAACATATGCAAACTTAACCATCACTACATACTATCCAGACACTACCATTACTATAATTATTAACCAGTACCTTACCGATACAACCCATATAACTATAACCAGTCGCACTACTCAATCTACACTACTTTTGCACCAGTCACTACCACTACATAAACTAATATTAACCACGTCACTACCATTACATAAATCTAATCAGTACACTACACTACTATAACTTCAGTTCACTCCGATCACAATATAACGTACTACACTACTATAATTATAACCAGTCCAAATACCATACTACGCATTGACTTATCTACCATAACCCTACTACCCTAAATGTATATCGACCACACGCATTACCATAATCACTAACAACACTACTAACACTCATACCTTAACAGTCACTTACCACTACTATAATTCTATACACACAGTTCCACTACCACTACTATAATTATAACCAAGTCACTAACCATCTACTTACTGAGACACATATAAACCATACACCATCCACACAATTACTATAACTTATTAAGCCAGGTCAACTACCGACTACTATATTATACAACCAGTCACTACCAACCTTACTTAACTGCAGACACTAGCCAACTACTATTAATATAACCAGTCACCTACCCACATACTATAAGTATTAAACCAGTCACTAACTATAACTATAATCTATAACCAATCACACTACCAACTCACTATAAATCCTATAACACCAGTCCACTACCATTCACTAATGCAGACCCAAACTACCACTACAAACCATAATAAACATAACAGTCACTACCCTCTATATATAATTATAACCAAGTCACATACCACTACTATCAACACTTCAACCAAAGCTCAACGTCACTTACTTTACTTGCAAGACGACTCCACTACTATCAACTATAAACCAGTCCGAACTACCACTTTACTATTAATTAAATAACCCAGTCCACATGACCACTCACTATAATAAACTAAACCAAGTTCAACTACCACTCATAACTTTAGTTAACAGTCAACCTACCATACTATCAGATCTACACCATCTATAACAACGTATAACCATCCGAACCCTAGCTACTATACTACTGCAGTCACACCACTACCTATAACTATAACCCAGTCACTACCATTACACTCAGACAACCTAATACTACGAAACCAGTCACTTACCTACTTATACTTACAGACACTACCACTACGTTATAATTATACAGTATAGCCACTACTTCTAACCCAGTACATCAATATAATAATTATACACCAGTCACTACCAGTTACTATTAACCAGTATAACCAAGTCACTACCATTACTAACCTGCAGACACTACCACATACTATAACTATATCTAAACGTCACTACCACTTACTATAATACAAACCAGATACACTTACCAATTTACTACTGCAGACACTACCACTACATATTAAATCTATCACTAACCACACTAAAATTATACCTCACTACCATTCTATATAACTTATAACCAGTCCTACACACTATTACTACTCGCAGACACTACCACTTATAATATATCCAGTCAACTAAGCCATCTTAACTTACCCACTCCAAACTACGTATTAAAATATAAACCAGTCCACTACCATTACTACTGCGACAACTACCACTACCCTATAATTGATAAACCACAGCTCCGAAACACTTAATACCATACTATTACATTACTTAACTCAGAGCACTACCACATAACTATAACATCACTACCACTACATAACTACCGCATCTACCTCAAGACCGTAATTCCAAACCATACGTATACTATTCATATCCAGATCAGCTACCACTACCTACGTCACTAATGTACAGGACACTAACGCACATACTAAAATTATAAGACGACTACTATAACCAGTAACTACCTACTACTGCAGACACCGCTAACTATATAACCTATAAACCAGTACTACCATCCTGACTACTGCCAGACACTACCATACTAGATAATTATTAACCAGTCCGCTACCACTACTATTACATCCTAATAACCAGGTCACTACCATTATCATAACCTGCAGGTAACACTGTTTAACCCACACACTACCATTATAACGTACTGCAACACCAATATTAACCACTACCAACTATAACTATAAACCAGTACTCCAACTACCGCACTACCCGCTATCCTAACTAACCTAGGTCACTACACGTCTATAATATACCGGGACAGCTACCACTACTATAATTATAACCAGTCAACTTACCCAAAATTACTATAATTATAACCAGTCACTACCATTACTACTGCAGAGCACTACCACTACTCTAACTTTTAACCAGTCACTACCATTACTAATAACTATAACCAGATCCTACTACCATTACTACTGCAGACACTACCACTACTATAACTATAACCACGCTACACCCAACCATACTATAACTATAACCAGTCACTACCATTACTATAAAACTATACACCAGTCACCCACCATTACTACTGCAAGAGTAACTAACTATACTATAACTATAACCAGTCACTACCATTACTACTCCAGTAACTACCACTACTATAACCTAATAACCAGTTAACTACCACTACTATAACTATAACCAATCACTACCTTTATATAACTATAACCAGTTCACCACATACTACTGCAGTCACTACCATTACTAATAACTATAACCAGTCACTACACTACCTGTAACTACTCCAGAGTAACATTCACACCATTACTATAACTATAACCAGTCACACACCATTACTATAACTATAACCAGTCACCACCATTAACGCTAATAATTTATTAACCAGTCACTAAACATAACTATAACATATAACCAAACCCTCACTACACACATACTACCATAACTACCACTACTATAACTATAAACAGTAACTACCACTACCTAATAACTATAAACCAAGTCACTACCATTAACTATAACTATAACCAGTCACCACCATTACTACTGCAGTCACTACCACTTACTATAACTATACCAGTCACTACCCACTACTATAAACTATAACCAGTCACTACCATGACTATTGCAGAACACTACCATTACTATAATTATAAACCAGTCCTACATTACTATAACTATAACCAGTCATACCATTATTATAATTATAACCAGTCACTACATTACTACTGCAAGGACACTACCACACTACTATAATTATAACCAGTCCATACACAACTTACTATATTTATAACCAGTCCTTCCTTACCATTACTTATAACTATTAACCAGTCACTACCATTATTATTTAATTATAACCAGTTCACTTACCATTACTACTGCAGAACTACCCATTACTTTAATATAACAGTCCCTACCACTACTATAACTATAACCAGTCACTACCATTACTACTGCAGGACACTACCACTACTATAACTATTAACCCATCAACTATCATTACTACTGCAGTCACTACCACTACTATTAACTATAACCAGTCCCTACCACTACATCTATTAAACTATAACCAGTCCACTACCATTACTACTGCAGACACTACACAACTATAACTATACCAGTCACTTTACCCACTACTATAAACTATAACCAGTCACTACCATTACTACTGCAGACACTTACCACTACTATAACTATAACCAGTCACTACCACTACCATATAATTATAACCTGTCCACTACCACTACTATAATTATTACCAGTCACTACCATTACTTTAATTATAACCTGTCACTACCACTACTTATTATAACCAGTCACTACCATTACTATAATTATAACCAGTCACTACCATTACTACTGCAGACACTACCACTACTATACAATATAACCGTCCACTACCATTACTACTGCTGACACACTACCAACTTACCCTATAACTATAAACAGGTCACTAAACCCATAATATACTATAACCAGTTCCCTACCACTTACTATAATTATAACCAGTCCAATCTAACCAATTACATTAATTATAACCAGTCACTACCATTACTACTGCAGACACTACCACTTTACATCATTAACTTAATAACTCAGTAAAACTACCATTACTACTGCAGACCACTACCACTACTATAACTACATAACCAGTCACTACCATTAACTACCCTGCCAACTAAACCTACCACTACTATAACTATAAAACAGTCCAACTACCATTACTATAACTATAACCAGTCACCTACCACTACTATAATTATCAAACCATCCTACCCATTACTTTAATTATAACCAGTCACTACATTACTACTGCAACCACTACCTACATATATAAACTATAAAGTCACTACCATACTACTGCAGGACACTACCGCACTACTATAACCAGTCATACCATTACTAATAATTATAAACCAGTCAACTCACCATTACTACTGGCACATACCACTACTATAACTACAACCAGTCACTACCATTACTACTAGCAGACACTACACTCCAGCTACTAACTATAACCAGCCACTACCACTACGATAACCTAATAACCAGTCACTACCATTACTACTGCAGACACTACCACTACTATAACTATAACCAGGTCACTACCACTACTACTAACCTTACTAACCAGTCACTACCACATACATATAACATCCCATACCCATCGACTACCATATACTTTAATTATAACCTGTTCACTACCACTATACTATAATTATTAACCCAAGTCAACTACCATTACTATATTATAACAGTCACTACCATTACTACTGCAACACTACCACTACATAACAACTATAACCAGCCTCAACACGACCATTACTACTGCCAGACATACCACCACACTATAACTATAACCAGTCACTACCATTACTATAACTATAACCAGTCCCTACCACTACTATAACTATAACCAGTCACTACCATGACTATTGCAGACACTACCACTACTATAACTATAACCAGACACTACCACTACTATAATTATAACCAGTCACTACCATTACTACTGCATACACTACCACTACTATAATTATAACCAGTCACTACCATTATTATAATTATAACCAGTCACTACTGTCGTGTCTTTGCTATCATTAAATTGAACACTTATAGTTTTTATCAAAGATTCTCTGTAATTAGTTATTACGCGATCAACTAAATAATAACGTAACTAATTAACTAGGAATTTGGGAGCACCAGGGAAAGTAGTCAGATTACAAAGTTATAATTTCCCAATATAACCTTTCAGATATTTTCATATCTGATCAATAGTCTTCTGATTAATGATTTATTTATTTTACCTCACGTTAGTCTCATTCCAAACATCGTAAATTGTTGGTTATCTGCACGAACCCAGTCTTCACTATGAGTCATCCATACATCAATTGTCTTAAATCATTTATTTATTACTAACTAAGTAATTCACAGAAATGCATAAATAAACAAACAAACTTAAAATGGTTACATGAAATTATGGGAGAAATATGCCCTAGGGGGCTAAACCGGCATGGCGGCTTGTTAGACAAAGGGAAAATTGGGTTCGACTAAGAAGTCACTACAGAGTCCATAATTATAACAATTGACATGTTAATCCTTTACACATGAACACGCACTCATTCGGGAACAATTGCAATCAATATATATATATTTACGCTCAGTGTGTCGTCTTGATCGCTGGAGAAAAGTTAGTGTCTGTTGGAGAGATTCGTCTGTCTCTGTCTTGGTTATTATGAATAGTTCAGAGTGACATTCGTTATAGAATGGATGTTTCGGCGGTTGTCTTTCTTCGCGTTCAATGATACCGAATTCCTAGCTGCAGACTAGTAGTCAATATCAAAGACTTGTTCTTATTCGTCTAAGAGTTTAACCACATGGTATGGTTAAAGATTCAGCAATGGTACTTAACCTGTTGAGGACAGAGGGCGCTATTTTCACTTTGGGGGAAAATCGTGCCCAATTTAAACGGCCTCGTACTCAATTCTTGCTCGTACAATATGCATATTATTATTACTATTGGATAGAAAACCGTTTGAATTATAAAACCGTTTGAATTATATCTGTGAGTAAAACAGAACTCATTTTGCAGCAAACTTCCTGATCAGGAAGTGGAAAATCTGAAAACGATGCTCTGTTCTAGGGCCTGCCTATAAATGGGCTTAATACGTATTAGTATACATGCACGTCATACACCTTCCACTAGATGTCAATAGGCAGTGAGAGAAGAAATGGAGTGTTTATCTTGGTCTGAGGTGGAATAAAAGCTCTTGGCATGACGTGACACCCATTTCCTGTTTTCTGGAACGTGCGAGAAGGGACCGGGTATTGCCTTCTGGAAAGCTGTCGTTATAGACCGCTAATATCTCCGGCTTTGATTTTATTTGATAAATGTGACAATATCATCGTAAAGTATGTTTTTTCAATATAGTTTTATTAGATTATTGAAATTTATTCGGGACGTTAGGCGTGTTGCGTTGTGTGCCTTTGTTCAGGAGGAGAGCTTTCGCGCGCACTTGGCTGTGGTGCGCTTGCTAATTCAAGCGGGAAAAAGGGGAGTTCTTAAAACCACAAACAGACGATTGTTTCACTGACAAAGGACCCTTGTAGCAAGCATTCTGAATGGAAGATTCATCAAAGTAGTAGCGTCATTTTTATGATGCTTATTCCATATATCTGTCGAATTTGTGTACTATTAGTTTTTGCGGCCGGTGTTTTGGGCATCTTCTTCATGCCATAATCATAGCCTTTATGTCGTAAATGCATTTATTTTTTAGAATTCCTAACATCGGCGATTTGCAATTATTTATGAATCGAATGTTTCTACTCGTTTTCTATACAACTGTATTTTTTAAGTTTATGATAGTTATTTTGGTCAAATAGGTGAGTTTTTGAAAATATACCGCACATTCTGGAACG
>NC_036863.1:16200974-16306602 GCF_002910315.2 Salvelinus sp. IW2-2015
TGGAAATTGGGGTGGTACCTGGTAGGTTCATTGATAATTTGTTGTGAGAGTTGAGGGCATCAAGCTTAGATTGTAGGTGGCTGGGGTGGTTAAGCATGTTAAAATTTAGGTCGCCCTAGCAGCACGAGCTCTGAAGATAGATGGGGGGCAATCAGTTCACATATAGTGTCCAGGCACAGCTGGGGCAGAGGGTGGTCTATAGCAGGCGGCAACGGTGAGAGACTTGTTTTTAGAGAGGTGGATTTTTAAAGTAGAAGTCAAATTGTTTGGGAACAGACCTGGATAGTAAAACAAACTCTGCAGGCAATCTTTGCAATAGATTGCAACACCGCCCCCTTTGGCCGTTCTATCTTGTCTGAAAATCTTGTAGTTGGGGATGAAAATTCAGAATTTTTTGGTGTCTTCTAAGCCAGGATTCAGACACGGCTAAAACATCCGGGTTGGCAGAGTGTGCTAAAGCAGTGAACAAAACAAACTTAGGGAGGAGGCTTCTAATGTTAACATGCATGAAGCCAAGGCTATACGGTTACAGAAGTCATCAAAAGAGAGCGCCTGGGGAATAGGAGTGGAGCTAGGTACTGCAGGGCCTGGATTCACCTCTACATCACCAGAGGAACAGAGGAGAGTAGGATAAGGGTACGGCTAAAGCTATGAGAATTGGTCGTCTAGAACTTCTAGAGCAGAGAGTAAAAGGAAGTTTCTGGGGCGATAAAATAGCTTAAAGGGAATAATGTACAGACAAAGGTATGGTAGGATGTGAATACAGTGGAGGTAAACCTAGGTATTGAGTGATGATGAGAGAGATATTTGTCTCTAGAAACATTCATTGAACCAGGTGATGTCATCGCATATGTGGGTGGTGGAACTGTGAGTTGGATATGGTATAGTGAGCAGGGCTAGAGGCTCTACAGTGAAATAAGCCAATAAACACTAACCAGAACAGCAATGGACAAGCATATTTACATTAAGGAGAGGCATGCTTAATCGAGTGATCAATAAGGGTCCAGTGAGTAGAGGTTGGTTGGGTCACGGTGATCCAGACAGCTGGCCGGGTAGATGGCTATCGGTAGCAAGATAGCATAGTATGGAAGTCTATTTGTAGATACCTCGTGCGTTTCCGCGTAGGTTAGTGGGTTCCGTGTGGTAGAGGGATAATCCAAATGGCAAAATAGATATAGGACCCAAGAAAAAAAAAAAATAAATAATAATAATAATAATTGTCCGATATACTTATTCAGATAGCAGCCGATAAGACAGCTAACGGTTAGCGGGCCCCAGATGAGCGTTCAGGTAACGTCGGGACGGAGGTGCCAGTTGGATAACTCCCTCGGGCAGATAACGTCGGCAGTCAGTCGTGAAGGCCCGGTGGGGCTCCGTATCTGCAGCAAAACAAAAAAAAAAAAACGGGTCGCGATAGGTGACTGTAGCCCAGGAATGGCTGATGGAACCCTCAGCTGGCTAGCTCCGGAATGATTTGAGTTTGCTCCGGATCGACGTAAGCCAATAGTCACACGGTTTGCAGCTAGCTAGCTGCAAATGTCCAGAGCCTGCGGCTGAAATCCGGGAAACTGAGAGAAAAAAAAGTCCCGGAATGCTCCGGTCCGAGTCGCGTTGCACAAAGTGCCGGTAGATTATCGAGCTAAAGGAATAGCTGATGACCACAAAACGTGGGCAGCTGAAACACCAACGCTAGCCAGCAGACCGGCTAATTTTGGGCAGCTACAGATTAGCTTGGCTAGCTATCGGATAGCTTCTGGTTAGCTTTCTGGCTAGCTTCTGAATTAGCCCCTGGCTAGCTTCCACGGTGGATTTTCAGATTTGAGGTAAATAATACTTTTTTGTAATTGGTGAAGCGGGTTGCAGGAYAGCTTTTGCAGGAAAGCTTTTGTAGTTGYGTTCTTGGATAATAAAATATATAAAAGATATGCGAAGAAAGGTGTAAATATATATATATACAGGACACGACAATACGAAACAGAAATGACGTCTGAACTGCTAAGCCATCTTGGAAAGATAATCAGCTGAGGGGACGAGCTGCACCAAAATTAACGAATGACAGGAATCAACGTAATTGAGCATTAGACTACGCATTCTTAGTAGGATGAGCCGTATCAGTATGCTGATACGTGTTGTTTAATAGTATGTAGTACGATTAGTAGACAGTATGCAGTTTAAATAAGTAGTAGGCAAGCAAGATTTCGGACACGGCCACTGTTTCACCTCCTCGGCCTGCTCTTTAAAATGTATTCTGACCTTTTAAAAAGGGTTCACTGCTTCACTGTTCGCTTTTTACTAGTGCTTCCTTAATTGGGCTGATTGTAGGCCTGATCACCTCTGGTACACTTGAAAGTAGAATGAGTTATCAAAGAGGAGCAGACTGCGTGTCCTCAGGAAGGAGGGAAGAGAAAGACGGTGCGGTTCAATGACAGTGTCCTGAAACAAGTAGGCATGAAGAAAAGAGAATCAAACGTCTGGCACAGTCAAATCGTTCTACATTTTAAGACGTAGTATGACATCACAGCCTCTGTTTGAGGTCTAGTAAAATCTTTTCGGGAAAGACGGGCTCTAAGCAGTCCTCCTAAAACAGCTGGAGGGGCTGCTCAAAGGGCTCCGCTAGGGATGTGTCCTGGTTATGTGTGCTACACTAGCCTGCTATGCGGTAGTAATATATCGCTGCTCATTCAAATCAAACAATACAATAAAGCATCTGTCTCTGCAACCCTCAATCATTGGTGGCCCCTGGATGTCTGCTAACCCCATTACTTGGCTGTGACTGCTGCACCAGCCGGTCAATATGTCTACTGATGAGCTATCGCCAGCCCATGATTCGGACCTCCTCCTCCCCCTTCTCCCTTTTCTCTCTCTTGCCTTGTGTCGCAGGTCACCTGAGGCACTAGCGTCCTTGCTGACATCAGCAGACGTGACAACGGGCTACTGYTAATACCACTGCACCACAACCACTGCAAAATCTGTTCTGGTTGACAGTACATAGGAGAGAATCCCCACTGGAACCAGTGTCTGCACTGTAGAAGTAAAATGCCCACAGTTATATCATGCTTTTTAGTCCAGGAGGCTTGATATGGGTTTGATAAGAGTCAAAATCAGTGGTGTAGTGGAGGGTAAACACACATACAGATCTGCAATCTTAATTTGACCAATTTCTCACAGCAGGAAAGTAATCCTGCAGCAACAGGAAACGTGAATTATTATGTGGATTATAATTATCTGACATTTTTGTAGGGGTTTTTCCATTTTTCGTTAGGGAGAATACATTAGGCGTAAAATGTTTTTGCAAAGTGTTTACCCACCTTTTGTGAAAACAATTATTGAAAGCATTACTTTACTCACTGCGAATGGTGATCAGCGTTTACCAAACTATTTTTTAACTCTACATAATTGGTAAAAATACTAATCTTTAGTGGAGTACATTATCTGAGGAAAGATACTATGATATGACCCTCTGGATAAACACTACATGACCAAAAGTATGTGTACACCTGCTTGTCGAACATCTCATTCCAAAAACATGAGTGTTAATATGGAGTTGGTCCCGCCTTTGTTGCTATAACAGCCTCCACTCTTCTGGGAAGGCTTTCCACTCGATGTTGGAACATTGCTACCTGGACTTGCTTCCATTCAGCCACAACAACATTAGTGAGGTCGGGCACTGATGTTGGGKAATTAGGCCGGGCTCCCAGTCGGCGTTCCAATTCATCCCAAAGGTGTTCAATGGGGTTGAGGTCAGGGCTCTGTTCAGGCCAGTCATGTTCTTCCACACCGATCTCGACAAACCATTTCTGTATGGACCTCGCTTTGTGCACGGGGGCATTGTCATACTGAAACAGAAAAGGGCCTTCCCAATACTCTTGCCACAAAGTTGGAAGCACAGAATCGTCTAGAACTTCATTATATGCTGTAGCGTTAAGATATCCCTTCACTGGCACTAAGGGGTCTAGCCGGAACCATGAACAACAGCCCCAAACCATTACTCCTCCTCCACCAAACCTTACAGTTGGCACTATGCATCGGGGCAAGTAGCGTTATTCTGGTATCTCCCAAACACAGATTTGTTCGTCGGATTGCACATTGTGATCTTAGGCTTGTGTGTGGCTGCTCAGCCATGGAAACCCATTTCATGAAGCTCCAGATGAACAGTTCTTGTGCTGACATTGCTTCCAGAGGCAGTTTGGAACTCTGTAGTGAGTGTCGCAACCGAGAACAGACGATTTTTACCCGCTACGCGCTTCAGAACTCAGCGGCCCCGTTCTGTGAGATTGCTGAGCCGTTGTTGCACCTAGAAGTTACCATTTCACAATAACAGTACTTAACGTTGACCGGGGCAGCTCTAGCAGGGCAGACTTTTGATTTACAGACTTTTTGGAAAGGTGACATCCTATGACGGTGCCACGTTGAAAGTCACTGAGCTCTACAGTAAGGCCATTCTACTGCCAATTTTTGTCTATGGAGATTGCATGGCGGTGTGCTCAATTTTATATACCTGTCAAACGGGTGTGGCTGAAATTTGAAGGGGTGTCCACATACTTTTCTATATACAGTGCCTTCGGAAAGTATTCAGACACCATTACTTTTTCCACATTTTGTTACGTTACAGCCTTATTCAATTTTTAAAAAATTAAACACACACAATAGCCCATAATGACAAAGCAAAAACAGGTTTTTAGAAATGTTTGCTAATTACATTTTTTTAATAAAAATGAAACAACACATTTACGTAAGTATTAAAAACCCTTTACTCAGTACTTTGTTGAAGCACCTTTGGCAGCAATTACAGCATCAAGTCTTCTTGGGTATGACGCTACAAGCTTGGTACACCTTGGGGAGTTTCTCCCATTCTTCTCTGCAGATCCTCTCAAGCTCTGTCCGGTTGGATGGGGAGCGTTGCTGCACAGGTACTTCCAGGTCTCTCCAGAGATGTTCGATCGGGATCAAGTCCTGCCTCTGGCTGGGCCACTCAAGGACATTCAGAGACTTGTCCCGAAGCCACTCCTGAGTTGTCTTGGCTGTGTGTTTAGTGTCGTTGTCCTGTTGGAAGGTGAACCTTTGCCCCATTTTGAGGGCCTGAGCACTCTGGAGCAGGTTTTCATCAAGAATCTCCCTGTACTTTGCTCCGTTCATCTTTGCCTCGATCCTGACTAGTCTCCCAGTCGCTGCCGCTGGTGGTGGCAGCATGATGCTACCACCACCATACTTCACCGTAGGTATGGTGCCAGGTTTCCTCCAGACGTGATGCTTGGCATTGAGGCCAAGCATCACATTCAATCTTGGTTTCATCAGACCAGAGAATCTTGTTTCTCATGGTCAGAGTCTTTAGGTGCTTTTTCGCAAACTCCAAGCGGGATGTCATGTGACTTTTACTGAGGAGTGGCTTCCGTCTGGCCACTCTACCATAAAGGCCTGATTGGTGGAGTGCTACAGAGATGGTTGTCCTTATGGAAGGTTCTCCCATCTCCACAGAGGAACTCTGGTGCTCTGTCAGTGTGACCATCGGGGGTCTTGGTCACCTCCCTGACCAAGGCCCTTCTCCCCGATTGCTCAGTTTGGCCGGGCGGAAGATTGTCGGAGGTTCCTAACTTCTCCCATTTAAGAATGATGGAGGCCACTGTGTTCTTGGGGAACTTCAATGCTGCAGACATTTTTTTGGTACCTTTACCCAGATCTGTGCCTTGACCCAATCTTGTCTCGGAGCTCGGACAATTCCTTCGACCTCATGGCTTGGTTTTTGCTTTGACATGCACTGTCAACTGTGGGACCTTATATAGACAGGTGTGTGCCTTTCCAAATAATGTCCAATCAATTGAATTGACCAATCAAGTTGTAGAAACATCAAGGATGATCAATGSAAACAGGATGKACCTGAGCTCAATTTCGAGTCTCATAGCAAAGGGTCTGAATACTTATGTAAATAAGCTATTTCTGTTTTTTAGTTTTAATTCATGTGCAAAACATTCTAAAAACGTGTTTTCGCTTTGTCATTATGGGGTATTGTGTGTGAAAAAAATATCTAATACATTTCAGAATAAGGCTGTAACGTAACAAAATGTAGAAAAAGTCAAGTGGTCTGAATACTTTCCGACAGCACTGTATAGTGTATTCTTATTCTGTTAGTGGGTGGTTACAGCAATCACTACAGAATGACATTGCTTTGGCCACAGATTATATTAATCATAATAGTCCCAACATTCTATATTTAAATTAACTTGACATCAATTATCTTGCTTAATTGACATCAATTATCAGAGAATGTCCATTAAAAATCAAGGTGTAAATACAACAAAAATGTAAGAATCAATCCTTCTGTTGATGCTCACACGCACACCAAGCTTCATTGTTGTAGGACGTAGGTGATTCAGGCCTAGCTAGCTGATTACCTTCCCCAGGCTGCTTTATGACTTCCATCTCCTTGGAGCCATCATGGAGTGCAAACATTGCCTCAAATAACAATATACCTCTACATAAAAAAGACGTATTGGGTGCATTTCTGTGTTTGCATGTTGCTAAGCCTAATAAATTCAGCGGGATGCGCTCAATGAGCGGTGTATCACACAACTGCAGTTGTTGTTTTCCCCCATTGTAAAGCAATTGACCTTTAGTGAATTAGCCCATCCTCTGCCGGCGAGCCATCACTCTCTGTCCCTGCTTTATGCTGCTGAAAAGAATCAAGAGAAATGGACAACTCTATCTTGCAAGTGCTTGTGCAGGCAAGGGCAATTCATTTGTTCAATCCCAAAATCAGTTTACCAGATGGTGTTTATGCAATTTAAGTATTGACAAAAGCATTTTGTTGTTGTCGTCGTTTTTATGTTTTTGTGTTTGGAGGGGGGTGAAATGAATTGGTTGCCGTCTCTGTTTATAGCTTTTCATCAATTAACAGGCGGTGGCACCTCGGTCTCCTAATTCATTTCCGTTTTATTAGCGGGGGTACATTTTATTAATGGCTTTTTCTGTCTCCCAAACGCTGCTTTACGAGTGTCTATTTACGTTGCTGGGTTGAGCTGACTGTAATTCTCTGACGTCTCGTTTTGGTACATCATTAGTCATATACTGTATTTAAGCTGAGAGAGAAAGGGAGCGAAGAAGTAAGGGGAGGGTGGGAAGGAGAGCAAGGGATGGAGAAAGAGAGGGGAGAGTAGGAGAGAGAGGGAGCCAGAGAGAATGCTAGAGAGGTGTATGAAGAGAGAGCAGGAAAGATAGAGGTAGGGAGTGTTCTAGATGACTGAGTGTCTTGGTATCTGTGGACTTTTCCAAACAGGAGTGGGTCCGCATTAGAGATGACATTAGAGATGACAATAACTACTGTTGCCCCTGACTACCAAAAGGACAACGGCCTGCCCTTAGGACAGGGCCAGCACAAAACGCTGCATGTCAAGCGGAAAAGCTCTTGCTTTGCCTTTCTGACTGACATAAAGATAGAGAAGGAGATGGAGGGAACGAATAAGGGAACAGAAGAAATGGAGGGAAACAATACAAAGAGGGAGGGCAAGAATAAGGGAAGCTGAAAGAAAGATTTGGTAGGAAGAATGCTTTTGGAATAGGACCAAAAAGAATGCGAGATAAAGGGAGGGATAAAGTAGATGGGAGAGGGTAAAAATGGAGACGTACAGATAGAACGAGATCGAGCTTTGGCCTTTAATCACATTTGTAAAAGCTTTTTAAAAGCAAAAAAAAAAAAAGGCTAAATATCGATAAACATACATTTCGGAGCTGTGTTTAGAGGGCTTTTTTATTTATTTTTATTAATGACATCTGTCCCTCGTGCGGATGGTAGTGAGCAAGGTCCTTCCATATAGCCATTTATTTGCTGTGTAAATGGCAATTTAGTAATATCTAAATGTCACCTCCTGAAGCCGCTGAGCGCCTTAGTCTTGAGTTGAGGCTATAATAGATTTTTATAAAAGTGCAGCATACCCCCATTCCAGTCTCCTTATAGCCAGTTTATCAAAAATGTATTACATTTCTAAGTGGCATCTACCCCGCGGGGGCTTTGATAGATTTGCTTGCCGCTACTGCCTCTGATCTATACGCATCTGCGCTTGTGGAGAAATATAATCAGCCGGCAGAGCGCATAACGTCCATAAGAGACTGTTCCCTCACATCTAAATACACAGGAATAATGTTAAAAGCTAAAAGCAAAAAGACGGCCTGGGAAAGATACCCGTAAATGGGGTTTATCTTTCTAATAATGACGAGTCTGCCATGTTGAGTTCCACTTTATTAAGTGCAACAACATAGGAACAATGTGTCATCATTATTTACAGTGCAGTATGTCTACAGCATGTGCAAGTTAAGTTTGTCACTGCGTTCCTGCATAAGTAAACTTCATTCTCAGTAAATGTTCAGTGCATTAAAGTCTATAATCGTGCAGGAATGCTGTACTGCGGCTGACCCATTGCTTCCAACTCATTGGGGTATGTGTGTGTCAGGGTTTCCGTTAGGAAAATGTGTCACCGGACAACGGGACCAGGGAGATTTGAATTCACTGGCCATTTAATAAACATCTTTTGGGAGCATAATCCATTAGGGCGTCCATCCACTGTGCTCAAATCACATTGAGATTATGGTAATTCATTTTAACAGAATATGCAACTCCTCATTTTCAAACACTTGCCAAAATGTAATTCGCGGGAAAACTCTATTCTAAACAGCGCACTTGATGACAGTGGTTCCATATGTGACAGAAATGTAAATCTCCGTTAGAAACTTACACTGAACAAAAATATTATCGCAGCTTGCAACAATTTCCAGTTACAGTTTATGTAAGGAAATCAGTCAATTGAAATAAATGAATTAGGCCCTAATCTATGGATTTCACATGAATGGGCAGAAGAACACAGCCATTGTTGGGCATGGGAGGGCATAGGCCCACCCACTTGGGAGCCAGGCACAGCCAATCAGAATGAGTTTTTCCCTCAAAAGGGCTTTATTACAGACAGAAATACTCCTCAGTTTCATCCGCTGTCCGGGTGGCTGGTCTCAGACAATCCCGCAGGTGATGAAGCTGAATGTGAAGATCCTGGGCTGGCGTGGTTACACGTGGTCTGTGGTTGTGAGGCCGGTTGGGCGTACTGCCAAATTCTCTAAAACAACGTTGGAGGCGGCATATGGTAGAGAAATTAACATTCAATTCTCTGGCAACAGCTCTGGTGGACACTCCTGCAGTCAGCATGCCAATTACAAGCTTCCTCAAAACTTAAGACATCTGTGGCATTGTATTGCGTGACAAAACTGCACATTTTAAAGTGGCCTTTTATTGTCCCCAGCACAAGATGCACCTGTGTAATGATCATGCTGTTTAATCAGCTTCTTGATATGCCACACCTGTCAGGTGGATGGATTATCTTGGCAGAGGAGAAATGCTCACTAACTGGGGTGTAAACAAATTTGTACATAAAATTTGAGCGAAACAAGCTTTTTGTGCGTATGGAAAATGTCAGGGATTTTTTATTTCAGCTCATGAAACATGGGACCAACACTTTACATGTTGTGTTTATATTTTTGTTCAGTATACATAAAGCAGACAAATAAAAACAGTAGAAAATATGATAAATTAAGGTTCTTTCAATTGCATTCATCCTCCCTTTCGATATGTCTTGAACTACTCTTTTTATCAATTCCCCATTATAAACGTTTACTACTAGTGACATACAGTACCAGTCAAAAGTTTGGATACGCCTACTCATTCAATGGATTTTCTTTATTTTTACTATTTTCTACATTGTAGAATAATAGTGAAGACATCAAAATTATGGAATCATCTAGTAACCAAAAAAGTGTTAAACAAAGCAAAATATATTTCAGATTTTAGATTCTTCAAAGTATCCACCGGTTGAACAATAAAATACCTCATATTATTTTATTGCGATACTAGATTACATGAGTCTGACAAAGCAGGTAACAGCCTACTTAGACACACCCACTTGTTTGGTGTGAGTAGAAGGTGTAACTAATCAGCATCGTCATTAGGTCTTTGGTCTTTCACTTAATCCAATCAGATGGCATAATCGAGCACAATGCCTGTTTTTTCCCAGTCTAGATTTGTTCCAACCGTGCGGAGAAAGGTCTGTCAGAGACTTTGATTGGATTTCTAGTTCAAGGCTGCTCTGCTCAAACACCAGTTGTAAAGTGTTGTTTTGTTTAAGCACAATCAGGAGATTTGAAATTGCAATGCCAAAAATGGCCTTTAGCAACTGTTTCTGACAATGAGTGTCATTATGAAGAGAGAATCGTGCATTTACTAACCGTTGCAGATGGCTTTATGTGGCACTAAGTTGAAAATCTAATACAATCAAATGGTTATAGTTAGTCCACAATAGTATGGCAACCGAGATGTCGTATTGACCTAATAATAGAGTTGACTAATGATTTGTGACATCATCGTCTTGTCATGCACATATTGGCGATTGGACTGAGAAAGGAAATACAGTTGGCGATAGTGACAGGTCACATCCATGTCCATTACTCACTTAACAGAATGTTTCAACATCAATTATAGATCAGCTGGCAGCCTGCAAATACTAGGGCTCGTTGTCAAAAAGCGTCTCACAGTAGAAGCGCTGATCTAGGATCAGGTCCCCCTGTCCATGTAGTCTTATTCATTTTTACCTCAAAGGCAAAACTAATCCTAGATCAGCACTAGGTAAGTACATGCGGTCCCAGATCTAGAGGACCCATTGGTATCTTGTCAGTGTTTCTCCAAGACAAAAAACAATTCAAGTCTGTTTTGTTTGGGGGGCTTAAAAGTAAGCCTATGCAGTAGTAAGGAGAAACATTGAATCTGCAGTAACTGGTAAGCTAAGGTAGCATGAGTTGCAACAGAAAAATAAAATCTATTGCCTGTTCATTGCATCAGGTACAAGATGATACAAGAAAGGCAGGGGAGAGATCAGAGCTAAATGTATCAATCTAACTCCTTTCTGTATAATAGCCTTAACAGGAAATAGGATCAAACGAGTGACTCCATGCAATGATAACATCAGTGCTCAGCATTTACAATGCCGGCTCCAAAGGCTAACAAAAGTTTAGTCGAGCACCGATCTGAACTTTAACATATCACTTTACCGCTAACTGTCGAGGTCATTGTGAATGCATTCTCGCGACAGCGCAAGGAGACAGTTAACTTTTTCCATATCGCTTTTGCATAAGGCAAATATATTTTGAGGAGTGGCAAGGGACCTGAACTTTTCTGGTCGAAGTGAGACGCACCTCACTAGAGAAAAGAAGAGTCTATGGCGCTACAATATATGAATGTGAATGGAAGAGAAGGGAGTCGTCCGCCTGTCCCAGTCCCAGTCTTCTTGTCTGAGCGTTTGAAAATAGGGCGTCATTGTCACCCCTTAGGAAACACAAAGGAGTCAGACAGGACGGGATACAGCCCCAGATCATGATAAGATTGTGGGAGCAACGAGAGAGAGAGGAGAGAGAGGGGGAGAAGGGAGAGGGAGATGGTGAGAGGGAGGGAGAGGGAGATGGTGAGAAAGGGAGAGGGAGAGAGAAAGCGGGTGAACATTTTAGAGAGAATTGTGATGGGCGCAAGCGGGCAGCTCTGAGGAGTGCCATTGACAGCCTCGAGTTGCAGTGGGAGGGACCCTGAGCCTAGCCTCTCCAGTAGGAACACAAAAATATAATCCAAGATGGCAGCCAGACAGTCTGTTCGTTTGTATGTCTGATCGTTGAGTTTGTGTTTTAACACTATTTTTCTTAATATGAATTACAAATGTAAATATCTCTGCCATTTTTAAAGTCATGCCCCCTTCCGTCCTTGAACTTTCCAAAATAAGTATATTTAACACACGTATGCTTTTAGAATTTTGATAAGAAGTTAAGAGGACACGTAATTTTCAAGAAGTTACTTGTTTAAGTCACATGAAGGTAAGACGTTTTTATTWATATACAGTATAGTATCAGAAAGAGCAGAGTCTGAGGTTTCCAAAACAATTAAAATACTACCAAATTGAAGAGATGAGCTCTATTTCAAAATGTAACTTTTTCCAAGAATAATTGAGCACATGGAAACAGATAGCCTATATTAACATTAATGAATTAAAAAGCTATTGTGTTCTTTGAATTATTTTTGTATTCTAATGTTACTCAAGACCTTCATAAACACAACCAAAATATTTGTTTTACGATAGCATACTGTATATGAAATGTGTTTATTATTTATTAATCTCTGAAGCTGGAGACTCTTACCTCCCTCACTAGCTTTAAGCACCAGCTGTCAAAGCAGATCAAAGATCACTGCCCCTGTACATAGCCCATCTGAATAGCCCATCCAATCTACCGCATCCCCATACTGTATTTTTTTTATCTTGCTCCTTTGCACCCCAGTATCTCAACTTGCACATTCATCCTCTGCACATCCTACCATTCCAGTGTTTAATTGCTATATTGTAATTACTTTGCCACCATTGCCTATTTATTGCCTTACCTCTCTTATCCTACCTCATTTGCACATGCTGTATATAGATTTTCCTACTGTATTATTGATTGTATGTTTGTTTATTCCATGTGTAACTCTGTGTTGTTGTATGTGTCGAACTGCTTTACCTTATCTTGGCCAGGTCGCAGTTTCAAATGAGAACTTGTTCTCAACTAGCCTACCTGGTTAAATAAAGGTTAAATAAAATTTAAATAAATTATTACTGTTAGAATATTGGAGTCAAAATTACTTGTTTTGGCTTGAAGGGGGGTCCCCAAGAAGCCAGGCTTTTCTAGTGTTAATTACCCTGATCCTGTCACTTTGATGTAAATGTGGATGCTATATACAGTTGAAGTCGGAAGTTTACATACWSTACACTTAGGTTGGAGTCATTAAAACTTGTTTTTCAACCACTCCACAAATTTCTTGTTAACAAACTATAGTCGGTTATCTACTTTGTGCATGACACAAGTCATTTTCCCAACAATTTACAGACAGATAATTTCAGTTATAATTTACTGTATCACAATTCCAGTGGGTCAGAAGTATACATACACTAAGATGACTGTGCCTTTAAACAGCTTGGAAAATTCCCGAAAATTATGTCATGGCTTTAGAAGCTTCTGATTGACATAATTTGAGTCAATTGGAGGTGTACCTGTGGATGTATTTCAAGGCCTACCTTCAAACTCAGTGCCTCTTTGCTTGACATCATGGGAAAATCAAAAGAAATCAGCCAAGACCTCAGAAAAAAATTGTAGACCTCCACAAGTGTGGTTCATCCTTGGGAGCAATTTCCAAACGTCTGAAGGTACCACGTTCATCTGTACAAACAATAGTACACAAGTATAAACACCATGGGACCCCGCAGCCGTCATACCGCTCAGGAAGGAGACGCATTCTGTCTCCTAGAGATGCACGTACTTTGGTGCGAAAAGTGCAAATCAATCCCAGAACAACATCAAAGGACCTTGTGAAGATGCTGGAGGAAATGGGTACAAAAGTATCTATACCCACAGTAAAACGAGTCCTATATCGACATAACCTGAAAGGCCGCTCAGCAAGGAAGCCGCCACTGCTCCAAAACCGCCATAAAAAAGACAGACTACAGTTTGCAACTGCACATGGGGACAAAGATCATACTTTTTGGAGAAATGTCCTCTGGTCTGAGGAAACAAAAATGGAACTTTTAGGCCATAATGACCATCGTTATGTTTGGAGGAAAAAGGGGGAGGCTTGCAAGCCGAAGAACACCATCCCAACCGTGAAGCACGGGGTGGCAGCATCATGTTGTGGGGGTGCTCTGCTGCAAGAGGGACTGGTGCACTTCACAAAATAAATGGCATCATGAGGGTGAATAATTATAATTATATGGATATATTGAAGCAACATCTCAAGACATCAGTCAGGAAGTTAAAGCTTGGTCGCAAATGGGTCTTCCAAACGGAAATTGACCCCAAGCATACTTCCAAAGTTGTGGTAAAATGGCTTAAGGACAACAAAGTCAAGGTATTGGAGTGGCCATCACAAAGCTAAAAAATAACGTTCCCAAGGTAAACGGACTATTTATCAAGCCCAGATCGTAGAATATGCATATAATTTACAGATTAGGATAGAAAACACTCCAAAGTTTCCAAAACTGTCAAAATATTGTCTGTGAGTATAACAAAACTGATTTTGCAGGCAAAAACCTGAGGAAATCTAACCTGGAAGTGATTATTTMAATTTTTWATGTTTTTTTAATTTTTAATTTATTTTTAAATCTGTGTTTCATTGCCCGTCCCTCTTCCATTTAAAGGGGTAACAACCAGATTCCTTTTCCAATGGCTTCCTCAGGCTGTGGACCAGGCTTTAGACAGTTTCAGGATTTTATTTTGAAAAATATTTTTCAAAACTAGTCAGGTGTCCTTTGATTAGTTCCTGCGCGCGAGAGGGGTAGCTCAATACTTTCTTTCTCTCTTTTATTGAATAGGTTACGGTCCGGTTGAAATATTATCGATTATGTATGTTAAAAACAACCTGAGGATTGATTATAAAAAACATTTGATATGTTTCTACAATACTTTTAGGAATTTTCYTCGAACGGAACGAGGCTGTGGTTTTCTGAACATAACGCGCAACCCAAATGGTGTTTTTCTGTTATAAAATGAATATTTATCGAACAAAAAGAACATTTATTGTGTAACTGGGAGTCTCGTGAGTGCAAACATCCGAAGATTATCAAAGGTAAGCCATTAATTTTATTGCTTTTCTGACTTTCGTGACCATGCTAATTTGGGGCTAGCTGTTCTAGCATTGATTGATACACTCACAAAAGCTTTGATTGCTTTCGCTGTAAAGCATATTTTCAAAATCTGACATGATAGGTGGATTAACAACAAGCTAAGCTGTGTTTTGGTATATTTCACTTGTGATTCCATGATTATAAATATTTTTAGTAATATTTTTGAATTTGGCGCCCTGCAATTCAGCGATTGTTTAGGGTAATGATCCCGCTAAAGGGATCTGTGCGCAGAGAGGTTAAATGTATTTGGCTAAGGTGTATGTAAACTTCCGACTTCAACTGTATGTCCACTATTATTTTTTAGATCTCAGTCTCAATTTTATGGAAATTGTTTGGAAAAAGAATCCTGACTGATTAGGCCTGTTTTTGCCTTGGTCTATTCATGACTGACACCTGTTTGGAATGTTGGGACGTGCTGAGCCAGGAGCGTCTGTCTGTGCCCAAGGCCTGCGATTCTGATAACACCATTATGTCTGCATTTGTCATATTTGCTCATATTTTCTAAATCATGTCAATTTTCGGGGTTAGACTTCTGACATTATTATGTACCAGACCAAGACATGCTCTATTTTTTAATCAGACTTGGTAGAGATTGCATGGTATCTACCAGCCCAGGATTTGGTTGCAAACTTCCAGAGATCAACAATAAAAACATAACAATACGTCTCAATCTTATCAGGACTGGCAGACAGCAAATATTTCAATTTTCCTCACACACTAGGGGGTTGTCAGGTCATACATTACCATGAGTAGAGGGTGGTGTTAATGATACCTGTAGAATAAACATGCTTACATACACACACACTCACAGTGTGGATGTTGTAAGTGGTGGTGTTTGTGGTGTGGTGGGTAACGCATATGCACACAAACAATGCACGCACAACCAGCACACGCACACACAAACACAGGGAGGTGGTGGGAGGTTATACTGTACCTGCAGTGGCTTCAGGGAGAGAGATGGTGGTGGTGGTGGGAATTGTGGTGGTAGCTGTAGTGGGTATAGGGGTAGTGGTGGGGGCATCTGGATGAAGAAAACAAATACATGACAGACACAGAAACTAATGAGTAAACCATGAAAACAAAATACACAACGAAACAGACCTGGGGTAAAATACCACTTGAAATCTTTCAAATACTTTCAGCGTTTGTGCTTGGCCGCCTAGAGTGCCAGATTGGCAGGGTTGAGCTTTGAGACTGTTGTATTGGCATGAAGTCAGGCCAGCATAATCAAGCACAGATAAAGTYTTAGAAATGATTTAAAATAGTATTTGGACCTAGGTCTGCAGTGAAATAAGGCAATTGTGATGAGGACATTACTGATACCAGTGATAGTGTATTTGTGTGCCTCTAAGCCTGTCATAAACCAAGTTATGTTATTTAGGTATTCATTCCAAGTAGTTAAGAAGCCGTAACTCACGGTTTAGCCCTTCCTCATTGCGAGGCTACAGTATGTTAACAGGCAATCGCATTGCCCCTATTGGACAAGTAATTACCATGTACAATACCAGTCAAAAGTTTGGACACACCTACTCATTCAAGGGTTTTTCTTTATATTTTTTTTTACAATTTTCAACATTGTAGAATAATAGTGAAGACATCAAAACTATGAAATAACACATATGGAATCATGTAGTAACCAAAAAAGTGCTTAACAAATCTAAATATATTTTATATTTGAGATTCTTTAAAGTAGCCACCCTTTGACTTGATGACAGCTTTGCACACTTGGCACTCTCTCAACCAGCCTCATGAGATAGTCACCTGGAATGCATTTAAATTAACAGGTGTGCCTTGTTAAAAGTTAATTTGTGGGATTTATTTCCTTTTAATGAGTTTGACACAATCCATTGTGTTGTGACAAGGTAGGGGTGGTATACAGAAGATTTGGTAAAATACCAAGTCCATATTATGGCAAGAACAGCTCAAATAAGCAAAGCGAAACGACAGTCCATCATTACTTTAAGACATTAAGGTCAGTCGCAAAAACCATCAAGTGCTATGATGAAACTGGCTCTCATGAGGACCACCACTGGAAAGGAAGACCCAGAGTTAACACTGCTGCAGAGGATAAGTTCATTAGAAATACCAGCCTCAGAAATATCAGCCCAAATAAATGCTTCACAGAGTTCAAATAATAGACACGATCAATTGTTTTTCAACAGGACAATGACCCAACACACCTCCAGGCTGTGTAAGGGCTATTTGACCAAGAAGGAGAGTGATGGAGTGCTGCATCAGATGACCTGGCCTCCACAATCACCCAACCTCAACCCAATTGAGACGGTTTGGGATGAGTTGGACCGCAGAGTGAAGGAAAAGCAGCCAACAAATGCATATTTTCCAAGACTGTTGGAAAAATCATTTCAGGAAAGCTTGTTGAGAGAATGCCAAGGGTGTGCAAAGCTGTCAAGGCAAAGGGAGGCTACTTTGAAGAATCTCAAATATAAAATATATTTTGATTTGTTTAACACTTTTTTGCTTACTACTTATGTGTTATTTCATAGTTTTGATGTCTTCACTATTATTCTACAACGTAGAAAATAGTAAAAATAAAGAAAAACCTTTGAATGAGTAGGTGAGTCCAAACTTTGACTGGTACTGTAAATACGTACACCATAACGTAAATTCACCATTCTCGAAAAATGCTTGGCTAGTGCATAATCCACTGGAGCTGGCATTATATCAATAAAAAGCCCCATCACAAGTTCAAACAGAAAAAAACTAGAAATCRCAAACTCTATCCTTTAAAAAAACATGGACATGATTAGTGATGAAAATGCAATGTCCAACGCCCATGACATCAACAAACAAACAAACACAGTTGCACAACGTGATGTCCAAGGGAGGGAGGGACGTTCGACACACAGACTTTCAGCTCAAGGCATTTTACTTTTACTTCATTAGTCGGCTCACCCCCCACCAATAACTGTAGGGGGACATCAAAAGTGACATTCTCTCAGTCGGAGTGCTGGTGCTGCATTAATAAGAACCTGGGGCTGAGGCTTTCAGTCAGGAGAGAGGCTCGACACTCGGCATGCTGCTCAGATTGCCTGAGAGTGTACCAAAAAACAGTGGGAAGTGTTAAAGTAGTGCAAAGAGCGAGTGATTGGGGCAGCTTTTTCCAGCGATGAGAGAGACAACAACCAAACAGGTTAATGAAATGAGGGGGGAGAGAGAGAAAGAGGGAAATAGAGAGAGAGAGGAGAGAATTTTCTGTTGTGCTGAAAGGTGTGAGCAGTGACTTGCGCCCGCCGCCACAACTGTTTGCCGGTCTGTCCCTATCTAGCCAGACAGATACCACTGTGTTAACATCTGTGTAGGTGGGGGGAAATTTGCAGACATTCTCCCTTCCTACCTCCCTCCCTTCTTTGTTTGTTGTCTGTGTTCCATCAGAACATCACGGCAGGAGGGCCCAGAGACACTTTCCAACAGACTAATGATGAGATGTGGAAGACAGGCAGGCAGGGAGGGACACATCAGAGAGACGGACGTGCGTGGGCAGTGACAGCTTAAACGTTGTCTTCAAACATGCTGTGTTTACCAAGCCTTTTAATATCACTGACAGGATAAGCAAATAATATTTGAAATTATGCTCTTTTTTTAAATTTAACTGGGCAAGTCAGTTAAGAACAAATTCTTATTTACAATTACGGCCTAGGAACAGTGGGTTAACTGCCTTGTTCAGGGGCAGAACGACAGATTTTTACCGATCTAGCAACCTTTCGGTTATTGGCCCAACGCTCTAACCACTAGGCTATCTGCCGCCAATAATGCCAATAATGCATGGCAATAAAATGAAATGAATGCTGCCCATCCCTGCAGGAAAATTATGTTTATAAGAAATCCTGCTACGCCCTCTGACGAACCGTCAGACAGACAAAGCATCAATACAGGACTATGATCGAATCCTAATACACTGGCTCTGACACTCGCTGGATGTGGCAGGGCTTGCAAAATATCACAGATTACAAAGGGAAACACAGCCGTAAGCATCCCAGTGACGCAAGCCTACCAGGCGAGCTAAATGCCTTCTATGCTTGCTTCGAGGCAAGAAACACTGAACCATGCATGAGAGCATCAGCTGTTCTGGACAACTGTGTGATCACGCTCTCCGTAGCCGATGTGAGTAAAATCTTTAAACAGGTTAACATTCAAAAGGCCGCAGGGCCAGATGGACTTCCAGGACGCTTACTCAAAGCATGTGTTGACCAGCTTGCAAGTATCTTCACTGACATTTTAAACCTCTCCCTGACCCAGTCTGTAATAACTCCATGTTTCCAGCAGACCACCATTGTCCTTGTGCCCAAGAACGCCAAGGTAACCTGTCAAATTACTATTGCCCTGTAGCACTCACATCTGTAGCCATGAAATGCTTTGGAAGACTGGTCATGGCTCACATAAACACCATCATCGCAGACACCCTGGACCCACTCCAATTCGCATAGCGCCCCAATAGAACCACAGAAGACGTCATCTCTATTGCACTCCACACTGCCTTTTCCCACCTGAACAAGAGGAACACAGATGTGATAAGGATGTTCATTGACTAAAGCTCAGCGTTCAACACCATAGTGCCCTCAAAGCTCATCACTAAGCTAAGGACCCTGGAAATGAATACCTCCTCCTGCAACTGGATCCTGGACATCCCGATGGGCCGCCCCAGGTGATGAGAGTAGGCAACAACACATCCACCACGCTGACCTTCAACACGGGGGCCCCTCTGGGGTGCGTGCTTAGTCCCCTCCTGTATTCCCTGTTCACCCACAACTATATCAGGCAGTGTCAGAGGAAGSCCCTWAAAATCTTAAAAGACCCCAGCCACCCAAGTCATAGACTGTTCTCTCTGCTACCGCATGTCAAGCGGTACTGATTCACCAAGTCTGAAACCAACAGGACCCTGAACAGCTTCTACTCCAAGCCATAAGACTGATAAATAGTTAATTAGTTAACCAAATAGCTACCCAGACTATCTGTATTGACCCTTTTTGCACTAACTTTTTTGACTAATCACATATGCTGCTGCTACTATTCATTATCTGTCAATTTATTCCTAGTTATATGTACATACAGTATCTACCTCAARTACCTCGTACCCATGCACATCAACTCTGTACTGGTACCCTGTGTATATAGCCAAGTTATCGTTATTCATTGTGTATTTATTATTACTTGTATTATTATTTGTTTTACTTTTCTATTTCTCTATTTTCTTTCTCTCTACATTGTTGGGAAGAGCCCATAAGTAAGCATTGCACTGTTAGTCTACACCTGRTGTCAAAATACATTTGATTCAAGCTTGAAGGTAAAGAAATTAAGAAATGGTGCTTGTATCTGCTGAAATGGAGGATTACATTTCTCCATCACTTTCATTGCTTTCGGTTCTGACTGACAGTTTGTAATACTAGCTGCAACTTGTGTGTCTGAAATGAGCATATGCCAGTGGGCTCTTTTCATAGCTTATGAATGATGTCAAAAGAGATTTGAGGGAAATCTAAGGACCTCTGCTATGACTTCACCTCAAAATTTTAAGCATACTTGGTGTTGACTAGGGCTGTGTCTCAAATGGCATCCTATTTCCATTATAGTGCACTATTTTGACCAGGGCCCATAGGGCTCTTGTCATAAGTAGTGCACTAAATAAAAAAAGAGGGTTTCATTTAGGATGTAACCAAGGCTATTGAACATTTTCAATTGACCTTCCAGAGCTAAAAGCTGGGGTAAATAAAACAGGTGTGACTTACAGATGTGACTGGCATGCCAACCCATAACTCTAACCCTAACCATAACCAATTGGGTTCACTGGTGCCATATCCCTTTAGTTTTTCCAGACTGAAACACACATTCTTTAATTTTACTACGAGGATCACATCACAATGGGCAGCAATACATCTTTCCAAATGTTTCTTCACGTCAACAACACTCAAAGTCGGCGGCCATCTTGTGGTGTATACAAGGGTCACCTTCCCATTACTGGAGCCCACCCAGAATACCGTCGGTATATCTGTAGCACTTTCCATCTCCCCAGGGGGGGACAAGTGGACGAGTTTGCCAGCATATTTCTCCAAGGGAGAGGTACTTAAAGAGATTTGTATGTTTGGCTTGTCAATAAAGTACATTCATGGATCATGGGATGTCAGAGCTTAGTTGTTACCTGTCCCAAACTCCCTGTGATTCATAAGGCGTGCTTTGACAGGGCAGTTGCTTTCACGTCGTTTTTCGGAACAGTGCACCCATGTTAATTATCTTTGCCAAAGGTGAGACAGGAGGGAGCTTGGGGAGTAGTGGCATGATGAGTTTCTACACTGACTGAAGAAATCAGCTTGGCGTTAAGAAGAAGAAAGTAGATTGATGAAGTGCCTATAGTTGATCATCTTCTGTGTAAAGGGGTATATTTAAACTGTACTTTACTTCAGTACATTAGACAAAGAGGAACAGTTGTAATATACACTACCGGTCAAATGTTTTAGAAGACCTACTCATTCAAGGTAGTGTTTAACAAATCAAAATATATTTGATTTTTGAGATTCTTCAAATAGCCACCGTTTGCCTTGATGACAGCTTTGCACACTCTTGGCATTCTCTCAGCAAGCTTCACCTGGAATGCTTTTCCAACTGTCTTGAAGGAGCTCCCACATATGCTGAGCACTTGTTGGCTGCTTTTCATTCACTCATCCCAAACCATCTCAATTGGGTTGAAGTCGGGGGGTTGTGGAGGCCAGGTCATCTGATGCAGCATTCCATCACTCACCTTCTTGGTCAAATATCTCTTACACAGCCTGGAAGTGCATTGGTCATTGTCCTGTTGAAGAACAAATGATAGTCCCACTAAACCCAAACCAGATGCTGGTTAGGTGTGCATTGAATTATAAATAAATCACAGACAGTGTCACCATCAAAGCACCCCTACACCTCCTCCTCCCTGCTTTACGTTGGGAAATACACATGCGGAGATCATCCGTTCACCCACACCGTGTCTCACAAAGACATGGCGGTTTGAACCAAAAATCTCCAATTTGGACTCCAGATCAACGGACAAATTTCCACTGGTCTAATGTCCATTGCTCGTGTTTTTTGGCCCAAGCAAGTCTTCTTTTTGGTGTCCTTTAGCAGTGGTTTCTTTGCAGAAATTAGACCATGAAGGCCTGATTCACGCAGCCTCCTCTGAACAGTTGATGTTGAGATGTGTCTGTTACTTGAACTCTGAAGCATTTATTTGGGCTGCAATTTCTGAGGCTGGTAACTCTAATGAACTTATCCTCTGCAGCAGAGGTAACTCTGGGTATTCCATTCCTTTGGCGGTCCTCATGAGCGCCAGTTTCATCATAGCACTTGATGGTTTTTGCGACTTTGCACTGGAAGAACATTTCAAATTTAGACATTTTCCGGATTGACAGACCTTCATGTCTTTAAGTAATGATGAACTGTCGTTTCTCTTTGCTTATTTGAGCTTTTCTTACTATAATATGGACTTAGTCTTTTACCAAATTGGGCTATCTTCTGTATACCCCCCTACCTTGTCACAACACAACTGATTGGCTCAAATGCATTAAGGAAAGAAATTCCACAAATTAACTTTTAAGGCACACATGTCAATTGAAACGCATTCCAGGTGACTACCTGTGCAAAGCTGTCATCAAGGCAAAGGGTGGCTACTTTGAAGAATCTCAAATATAAAATACATTTTGATTTGTTTAACACTTTTTTGGTTACTGCATGATTCCATATGTGTTATTTCATAGTTTTGATGTCTTCACTTTTATTCTACAATGTAGAAAATTGT
Source organism: Salvelinus sp. IW2-2015 (assembly GCF_002910315.2). Taxonomy (NCBI): domain Eukaryota; kingdom Metazoa; phylum Chordata; class Actinopteri; order Salmoniformes; family Salmonidae; genus Salvelinus; species Salvelinus sp. IW2-2015. The sequence continues at coordinate 16,223,475 of NC_036863.1, forward strand.
AAAAATAAAGAAAAACCCTTGAATGAGTCGGGGTTCTTAAACCTTTGACTGGTAGTGTAAACTGAACAAAAATATAAAAGCAACATGTAAAGTGTTGGTCCCATGTTTCATGAGCTGAAATAAAAGATCGCAGAAATTGTCCATATGCACAAAAGCTTATTTCTCTCAAATGTTGTGCACAAATTTGTTTACATCCACGTTAGTGAGGATTTCTCCTTTGCCAAGATAATCCATCCACCTGACAGATCTGGCATATCAAGAAGTTGATTAAACAGCATGATCATTACACAGGTGCACCTTGTGCTGGGGACAATAAAAGGACACTCTAAAATGTACAGTTTTGTCAAACACCACAATGCCACAGACGTCTCAAGTTTTGAGGGAGCGTGTAATTGGTATGCTGACTGCAGGAGTGTCCACCAGAGCTGTTGCCAGGTAATTGAATGTTAATTTCTCTACCAAAAGTAATTTTAGAGAATTTGGCAGTGCCTCCAACCTGCCTCACAACCGCAGACCACGTGTACGGCATCGTGTGCGCGAGCGGTTAGCTGATGTCAACGTTGTGAAAAGAGTGGTGGCGGTGGCGTTATGGTATGGGCAGGCTTAATCTCCGGACAACGAACACAATTGTATTTTATCAATTTGAATGCACAGAGATACCGTGACAAGATGATGGGGCCCATTTTGTTTTAAAGGTATCTGTCACCAACAGATGCATATCTGTATTCCCAGTCATGTGAAATCCATAGATTAGGGCCTAATTCATTTATTTCAATTGACTGATTTCCTGATATGAACTGTAACTCAGTAAAAAAAAAATATTGTTGCATGTTGCATTTATTTTTTTGTTCAGTATATTTTGTTGTAATGTATTCTGTTCGACTCCAGAAGGCTTTTTCACCTTATTAAATAGATACACGTGTGGAGAAGAAAGTCCACAAAATGGTTCCCTTTTGCGTTCCTTTGATATTTTAAGTAGAAATCGTGCACCAATATTGCATTTTAAAAGCCTGTTATATTAAATGAAGTGCCCTTTAATATAGACCACATGGAAAATTCAACACGACAGATTTTTTATATGAATAAAGACTTAAATTGCCAATTTCAGCATTTTGACATGTCCCTCTGAGTAGTCTCTGTGACTTCTAGGAAGATTTTAACCAACCATCATTGTAAAGCCCTAGTTATTTTGTTGCTTTGACAAAGTCATTTTTGAAGATCATACATTTTTTCATGTGATTATAAAAAAAAAAATTGCCCCTCATTTTATGGTCAACCCTTTTATGTGGACTGAATTACTTGTTGGTGAAACTATTCCTTAAATAAATAAATAAAATCAAACATGTCAAACCTGTTACCCATAGACAGAATTTTTATTATTTTAACAATTTCATTTAAAAAAAGAAGAAGCTTTCATTCAATTGCCCACCCCTGTTACACACAACAAGCTTCAGTACCTCTGTCACAAGGGGATTTATGGCTGATTTAAGATTAAATTGTCAACCCTGTTTCGGTCAACCCTGTTACTTTTTGGGGAACTTAATAGGAATTCACTATAGTATATCTTTTTTTTTAACTTAACCTCTTGAATTGGGAAACATGTTTTTTATTAAGTTGAACATGTGTTCTTCATGACAGAATGTAAAAGTTCAGTGAAATCAAAAGTTACACGACCCAAAGGGGACTCATTTCGTGGAACGACCCGCATTGCTTTTGTTCCAGCATGGAACAATTTCAGAATCAAACCAACCCGGCCTTGAGGCGGTCTGCATTTGTACACACTCCATTAATCTTCTATTATTTTTTTGGTATTATTTCTAACAAAGAACATATTCCATTCCTATAAACAGAGGCTTGAAAAAAATAATGGCTGAACAGACAAATAGGGGGGACTATCTTGCGGCGGGAGCCTTACTAACTGGGCTTGTGCCACTGATGAGTTTCACACACGTCGGGAGCTGACAAACTCGAGCTCGGTGGTGGTGCTACTTAATTGGATTTATCCCATAATGAACTGCAAGGGCCCAGCAGATGTTTGGGTTCATCGGTGTCAATAGCTCATTAAAAACTTGGCAGCGATAATAAGATCTATACTTTCCCTGCTTGCCACCCTCCAAACAGGCTCGACTGGAGCAAATATTAAGCAAGGTTTCCTTACAAAAAGCAGCACTCCACGCTACCTGCTATTCCAGTGATGTTGTATCAAACGCAGTGGAAGCTTATTGACTTCAAATAAAGGAAGCTGAGTGAGTTTCCCTGTTGAGTCACTGTGGCTTGTATACCGGGCAGAATAAGAATTGTCCCAGAGTTCTTGGAGCGGAGGCTGCATTAAAATACTGGGACTACCTGACAGACAGAAAATATCCCTCCCTAGTCAAGCTAAGTGCTAAAAACTCCAGAGGTGGAGTTTTTCACCTCCGGTGTCTCGTTTTTATCCCCTTAGACAGCGGAGTATAAACACACCTCTGAAAATTTGCTCAGGTGGATATGACACAGCAGACATACACAGACATATGGAGGGGAGGGGAGAGGCAGGCAGGCAACAGGCCAATTAATCCTTTAACCAAAAGAGAGGTGTGGGAGTGGAAACTACCACGTGGGGGGTAGTATAAGAACCTCACTCAAGTCAATGAGGAAAACAGAACAATCAAATCAAATCAAATGTATTTATAAAGCCCTTCTTACATCAGCTGATATCTCAAAGTGCTGTACAGAAACCCAGCCTAAAACCCCAAACAGCAAGCAATGCAGGTGTAGAAGCACGGTGGCTAGGAAAAACTCCCTAGAAAGGCCAAAACCTAGGAAGAAACCTAGAGAGGAACCAGGCTATGAGGGGTGGCCAGTCCTCTTCTGGCTGTGCCGGGTGGAGATTATAACAGAACATGGCTAAGATGTTTCAAATGTTCATAAAATGACCAGCATGGTCAAATAATAATAATCACAGTAGTTGTCGAGGGTGCAGCACGTCAGCACCTCAGGAGTAAATGTCAGTTGGCTTTTCATAGCCGATCAGTAAGAGTATCTCTACTGCTCCTGCTGTCTCTAGAGAGTTGAAAACAGCAGGTCTGGGACAGGTAGCATGTCCAACAATCTGGCTAATAGAGCTCTTAAAGTATACTGTACTTTGGGCTGTGGATTTCCCTACCAGCCACAGCTTTACATATTGGAGAGGAGTGGAAAGTAATCCGGTCAAATCTCCCAAATGGCTCTCTCCTGCTCGGAGGGTAGGAAAGGTCTGGGAAGACCAAGCCAAACTTTCTCATCCTGAGCCCTTCGAAACTCAATAATAGTGCATCCCCTTAAGTTTTGCATATCCAAAGGCAAAAACAGATTGAGGTTGATAAACGAAATATCCACACCTCTTATGACTAGGCCCCGTAGCGCAAGGCGGTATGTCAATAAAAACTAGAGGACAAAACACAGGTAGAGCTTTCGTTCTGATTAAAATCCCTCTTACTCAATCATTCCAGAGATGTATGAAATAAGGGTGGAGATGGGTGAATGATGTGACACTACAGCACAATAACTAAAGCACACACATCTCCCACTGCTAAAAGAGCACTGGGGGTGGTTGACTCCAATTAAAAGCTAATGAACAGCACAGAGGAGTGACCCCCCCCCCCCCCCATTAATCGCCCTGGCAGATAGTAGGCGACTCTTAGCGAGGCGCTGGGCATCCCTCTGTCACCCGCACATCAATGGGATGGTGCCCGACACTTGCTGCGCAAAGAATTAGAAACCCCCCTACCTCTCCCAAATCTGCCAGCTGCATGATATGAGAAATTATATTGATGGGGGCCCCTCTTAGGAGGCGGAGAGGAGGAAAAGAAGAGCTGAGGAAAACAATTACAGTCTCTGGCAACGGCACCAAGCTAACAATGGCCGTTGGAAGCCAATGGCACACCTGCAGCGAATGCTTGTCTCACGCAATCAAGGGGCGGACAATTACGCATTAATAAACGCTGTGTGGGGTTGCGAGGGGGAATGTCCCTTGTCGGGCCCACTCATGTGTTTTGAATGGCATCTGTTCGTATGTTAACCTAATTGTGTTCATTTTCATTAGAGGGAGTGAATAGCACGGAGACCTCTGCAAATTACTGTAGCCCATCTTCGCTGGGGTAAATCAATGCCATCTTGCATCGTGGGAAGCAGTACAATTTCCTAATTATGCAATTGTGTGTTATTCAACCATAAAGATGGAGAGAAGCTATCTCTTCCATATTGAAGGCTGATATCGACACAACAGTGTTAGTCCTGATTACCAACGATGACTAGACAGCCTAGAGGGAGGAGGTGAGGGCAGTGAAGCAGTGGTGCCAGAAAAATAACCTCTCCCTCAACGTCAACAAAACGACAGAGCTGTTCATGGACTTCAGGAGACAGCAGGGATAATGGCGCCGGAGGGGATGGCTGCCGTTTTACGGGCTCCTAACCAACTGTGCTATTTAGTTTGTTTTTTCACATTGTTTGAAACTCATTTTGTACATAATGTTGCTGCTACCGTCTCTTAGGACCGAAAAGAGCTTCTGGACATCAGAACAGTGTTTACTCACCTCAAACTGGACAAAGATTTTTTTCGTTAATGAGTTTGGTCCTGGTCAGTCCCTGGATGGGAGAACAGATGCTGCTGGAAGTGGTGTTGGAGGGCCAGTAGGAGGCACCCTTTCCTCTGGTCTAAAAAAATATCCCAATGCCCCAGGGCAGTGATTGGGGACATTGCCCTGTGTAGGGTGCCGTCTTTCAGATGGGACGTTAAAAGGGTGTCCTGACTCTCTTTGGTCACTAAAGATCCCATGGCACTTATCTTAAGAGTAGGGTTGTTAACCCCGGTGTCCTGGCTAAATTCCCAATCTGGCCTTCATACCATCATGGCCACCTAATCATCCCCAGCTCACAATTGGCTCATTCATCCCTCCTCCTCTCCGCTGTAAATATTCCCCAGGTCATTGCTGTAAATGAGAATGTGTTCTCAGTCAACTTACCTGGTAAAATAAGGGTTAAAAAATGTAAAATAAAAGGCAGACAAAAAGGATACACTGCTTTGTCAAGACAAGGCCCAAATCCCTGTCATCAGCGTGAAGAAAAAAACGGAGGAAAAGGGGGAGGAGGGCGGGGAGCCTTGTAAGAATTTGCTGACGAGTAGGTAAACCACCACTTCCCTCCGTATTATTGGCCATCGTGCAATCATTGGAAAACAAACTGGACGATCTGCGATTAAGACTATCCTACCAACGGGACATTAAAAACTAATATCTTATGTTTCACTGAGACGTGGCTGAACGACAACAAGGATAATAAAGACCTGGCTGTCTTCTCCGTGCATCGGCAGGACAGAGCAGCTACGTCTGGTAAGACAAGAGGCAGGGGTGTGTGCCTATTTGTCAATAACTGCTGGTGCGCGATGTCTAATATTAAAGAAGTCTTGAGGTATTGCTCGCCTGAGGTAGAATACCTCATGATAAGCTGTACACCACACCATCAACCGAGAGTTCTCATCTATATTATTCGTAGCCGTCTATTTACCACCACCGATGCTGGCACAAAGACCGCACTCTACAAGCTGTATAAGGCCATAAGCAAACAAGAAAATGCTCATCCAGAAGTGGCGCTCCTAGTGGCCGGGGACTTCAATGCAGGCAAACTTAAAACCGTTTTACCTAATTTCTACCAGCATGTCAAATGTGCAACCAGCATAAAAAAAACTCTATACTGCCTCTACTCCACACACAGAGACGCATACAAAGCTCTGCCTCGCCCTCCATTTGGTAAAATCTGACCATAATTATACCCCCCTAAAGCAGGAAGTACCAGTGACTCGCTCAATATGGAAGTGGTCAGATGACGTGGATGCTAAGCTACAGGACTGTTTTGCTAGCACAGACTGGAATATGTTCCGGGATTCATCCACCTAAGTCACCGGCTTCATCAATAAGTGCATCAACAACGTCATCCCCACAGTGACGGTACGTACATTTCCTAAACAGAAGCCATGGATTACAGGCAACATCCGCATGACGCATGACGCTCGTCGGATGTGAGTTGGCGCCCCCCCCCCCTTGGGTTGTGCCGTGGCGGAGGTCTTTGTGGGCTATACTCGGCCTTGTCTCAGGARGGTAAGTTGGTGGTTGAAGATATCCCTCTAGTGGTGTGGGGMCTGTGCTTTGGCAAAGTGGGTGGGGTTATATCCTGCCTGTTTGGCCCTGTCTGGGGGTATCGTCGGATGGGGACACAGTGTCTCCCGACCCCTCCTATCTCAGCCTCCAGTATTTATGCTGCAGTAGTTTATGTGTCGGGGGGATAGGATCAGTCTGTTATATCTGGAGTATTTCTCCTGTCTTATCCGGTGTCCTGTGTGACAGGACCGTGCTGCTGCTCTGGTTTCAGCTGTTCTCTAAGCCGTGGAACCCTGACCTGTTCACCGGACGTACTACCTGTCCCAGACCTGCTGTTTTCAACTCTCTAGAGACAGCAGGAGCGGTAGAGATACTCTGAATGATCGGCTATGAAAAGCCAACTGGCATTTACTCCTGAGGTGCTGACCTGTTGCACCCTCGACAACCACTGTGATTATTATTATTTGACCCTGCTGGTCATCTATGAACATTTGAACATCTTGGCCATGTTCTGTCATAATCTCCACCCGGCACAGCCAGAAGAGGACTGGCCACCCCTCATAGCCTGGTTCCTCTCTAGGTTTATTCCTAGGTTCTGGCCTTTCTAGGGAGTTTTTCCTAGCCACCGTGCTTCTGTAACTGCATTGCTTGCTGTTTAGGGTTTTAGGCTGGGTTTCTGTACAACACTTTGAGATATCAGCTGATGTAAGAAGGGCTTTATAAATAAATTAGATTTGATGTGGGAGGGCTTGAAAAATATTACGGACTACAAAGGGAAACCCAGCCATGAGCTGCCCAGTGACGCGAGTCTACCAGACAAGCGAAATGCCTTTTACGCTTGCTTTGAGGCAAGCAACACTGAAGCATACATGAGAGCACCAGCTGTTCCGGACGACTGTGTGATCACGATGTGAGCAAGACCTTTAAACAGCTCAACATTCACAAAGCCGTGGGGCCAAACATATTACCAGGACGTGTACTCAAAGCATGTGCGGACCAACTGGCAAGTGACTTCACTGACATTTTCAACCTCTCCCTGACGGAGTCTGTAATACCTACATGTTTCAAACAGACCACCATAGTCCCTCTGCCCAAGAAAGCGAAGGTAACCTGCCTAAATGATTACCGCCCTGTAGCACTAACGTCACTTCTGCCACGCTGATCCTCAACACTGGGGCCCATCAGGTGTGAGTGCTTAATCCCCTCCTGTACTCCCTGTTCACCAACGACTTCGTGGCCAAGCACGACTCCAACACCATCATTAAGTTTTCTGATGACACAACAGTGGTAGGCCTGATCACCGACAATGATGAGACAGCCTATAGGGAGGCCAGAGACCTGGCAGTGTGGTGCCAGGAAGATAAACTCTCCCTCAATGTGAGCAAGGCCCCCATTAACATCACACAGGCCCCCATTAACATCAACGGGYCAGGTCGAGGTCGAGAGTTTCAAGTTCCTTGGTGTCCACATCACCAACGAACTATCATGGTCCAAACACACCAAGACAGTTGTGAAGAGGGCATGACAACACCTTTTCCCCATCAGGAGACTGAAAAGATTTGGAATGGGTCCCCAGATCCTCAAAAAGTTCTAAAGCTGCACCATCGAGAGCATCATTACCGGTTGCATCACCGCCTGGTATAGCAACTTCTCGCATCTGACCGTAAGGCGCTACAGAGGGTAGTGCGTACGGCCCAGTAATCACTTCCTGACATCCAGTACCTATATACTAGGCGGTGTCAGAGGAGGCCTCAAAAAACTGTCAAAGACTCCAGTCACCCAAGTCAAAGCTGTTCTCTCTGCTACCGCACGGCAAATGGTACCGGAGTGCAAAGTCTAGTACTAAGAGACTCCTTAACAGCTTCTACCCCCAAGCCACTGCTGAACAATTAATAAAATAGCCACCTGGACTATTTACATTGCTGCTACTCGCTGTTTATTATCTATGCATWGTCACTTTACAAATTACCTCGACTAACCTGTACCCCCGCACAGTGATTCGGCTACCGGTACCCCCTGTATATAGCCACATTATTGTTATAGTATATTCTTGTGTTACTGTTACATTTTTTCACTTTAGTTTATTTAGTAAATATTTTCTTAACTCTATTTCTTGAACTGCATTGTTAGTTAAGGGCTTGTAAGTAAGCATTTCACGGTAAGGTCTACACTTGTTGTATTCGGCACATGTGACAAACAACATTTTATTTGATTTGGAGAAGGTGAAAAGCTTCAAGTTCCTCAGCGTACACATCACTAACAATCTGAAATGGTCCACCCAGACAGACATTGTGGTGAAGAAGGCGCAACAAAGGGTGGTGCGGTCTGCCCAACGCATCACCGGGGCTACATTGCCCACCCTCCAGGACATGTACAGCACCCGGTGTCACAGGAAGGCCAAGAAGATCATCAAGGACCTCAGCCACCCAAGCCATGCCCTGTTCACCCCGCTACCATCCAGAAGGCGAGGTCATTACAGGTCCATGAAAGGCCATCAGACTGTTAGTCACCAATAGCCACTATCCTCAGCCCAGTATCAGCGCCGGAGGAGAAATGGCGCCGGAGGAGATGGCCGCCTTTTTACGGTCTCCTAACCAATTGTGCTATTATGTGTTTTTTTTCGCCATATTTGTACATAATATTTCTGCAACTGTATCTTACGGCAGAAAAGAGCTTCTAGATATCAGGACAGCGATCGCTGACCTCGGATTAGACGAAGATTTTTTCAACAACAACAACAGCAGCAAGCAGGACTCACACAATATTCTCCAAACACCCACAGGGCAGACATCCCAATTATTCGCAAAAGGAAGCGATGCAGAGGAAGAAGAGCCGGATGCCTGTTCCGGACCCGCAGAAGGCAACTAGGAAAGCTACCGTTACCGTCAATATTACTCGCCAACGTGCAATCATTGGACAATAAACTAGACGAGGTACGATCACGAATATCCTACCAAGGGGACATCAAAAACTGTAATATCCTATGTTTCACGGAATCGTGGCTGAATGACGACATGGATATTCAGCTAGCGGGATACACACTGCACCGGCAGGATAGAGCAGCACACTCCGGTAAGACCAGGGGGGACGGTCTGTGCATATTTGTAAACAACAGCTGGTGCACGAAATCTAAATTCTCTAGATAGAGTATATTATGATAGATTGCAGGCCACACTACTTGCCTAGAGAGTTCTCAGCTATACTTTTCGTGGCTGTTTATTTACCACCACAGACAGATGCCGGCACTAAGACCGCACTCAGCCAGTTGTATAAGGAAATAAGCAAACAGGAAACCACCCAGAGGCGGCGCTCCTAGTGGCCGGAGACTTTAATGCAGGGAAACTTAAATCAGTTCTACCAAATCTCTATCAACAGGTTAAATGTGCAACCAGACGGAAAAGTTTTCTAGATCACCTGTACTCCACACACAGAGATGCGTACAGAACTCTCCCTCGCCCTCCATTTGGTAAATCCGACCACAACTCTATCCTCCTGATTCCTGCTTACAAGCAAAAATTAAAGCAGGAAGCACCAGTGACTCGTCTATAACTCACATCAGAGACCTGGCAGGGTGGTGCCAGAATAGCAACCTATCCCTCAACGTAACCAAGACTAAGGAGATGATTGTAGACTAACAGGAAAAGGAGCACCGAGCACGTCCCCATTCTCATCAACGGGGCTGTAGTGGAGCAGGTTGAGAGCTTCAAATTCCTTGGTGTCCACATCAACAACAAACTAGAATGGTCCAAACACACCAAGACAGTCGTGAAGAGGGCACGACAAAGCCTATTCCCCCTCAGGAAACTAAAAAGATTTGGCATGGGTCCTGAGACCCTCAAAAGGTTCTACAGCTGCAACATCGAGAGCATCCTGACCAGTTGCATCACTGCCTGGTACGGCAATTGCTCGGCCTCCGACCGCAAGGCACTTCAAAGGGTAGTGCGTACGGCCCAGTACATCAGGCGGTATCAGAGGAAGGCCCTGAAAATTGTCAAAGACCCCAGCCACCCCAGTCATAGACTGTTCTCTGTTCTCCCGCATGGCAAGCGGTACCGGAGTGCCAAGTCTAGGACAAAAAGGCTTCTCAACAGTTTTTACCCCCAAGCCATAAGACTCCTGAACAGGTAACCAAATGGTTACCCGAACTATTTGCATTGTGTGCAATGCAAATGCAACCCCTCTTTTACGCTGCTGCTACTTTCTGTATATCTTATATGCATAGTCACTTTAACTATACATTCATGTACATACTACCTCAATTGGCCCGACCAACCAGTGCTCCCACACATTGGCTAACCGGGCTATCTGCATTGTGTCCCACCACCCGCCAACCCCTCTTTTTTATGCTACTGCTACTCTCTGGCCATCATATATGCATAGTCACTTTAACCACACCCACATGTACATACTACCTCAATAAGCCTGACTAACCAGTGTCTGTATATAGCCTTGCTACTCTTATATTCAAATGTCTTTTTACTGTTGTCTTATTTCTTTACTTACCTACACACACAAACATACTTTTTTTCCCTCCGCACTATTGGTTAGAGCTTGTAAGTAAGTATTTCACTGTATTCGGCGCACGTGACAAATACATTTTGATTTGATCCTGAACTTTAGTCACAGGCACTAGCCGGCTATCACTTGGTTAGACTGCTGCCCTATGTACATAGTCATGGAACACCGGTCACTTTAATAATATTTACATGTTTTACCAACTGCACATGTATATACTGTTCGCCCCAATTTCATGATATCCAATTGTGATCCAGTCTCATTGCTGCAACTCCCCAACGGACTCGAGTCATGCGTCCTCCGAAACATGACCCGCCTAACCGCCCTTCTTAACACCCGCCAGCTAACCTGCACCAATGTATCCGAGGAAACACTGTTCGCCTGATGACCGAGGACAGCCTGCAGGCACCCGGCCCACCACAAGGAGTCGCTAGAGCCCGCAAGTAAAACCCCCCGGTCAAACCCTCCCCTAACCCTGACGACGCTGGGCCAATTGTGCGTTGCCCTATGGGAATCACGGCCATGGCCGGTTATGACACAGCCTTGGATTGAACCCGGGTCTTTAGTGACGACTCTGCGATGCAGTGCCTTAGAGCGCAGTGCCACTCGGGAGGTTGTATATACTGTTTTCTAGTCAAAACCTATCCTACACTGAACAAAAATATAAGCGCAACATGTAAAGTGTTGGTCCCATGTTTCATTAGCTGAAATAAAGATCCCAGAAATGTTCCATACGCACAAAAAAGCTTATTTCTCTCAAATTTGGTGCACAAATGTGGTTACATCCCTGTTAGTGAGCATTTCTCCTTTGCCAAGATAAACCATCCACCTGACAGGTGTAGCATAGCAGGAATCTGATTAAACAGCATGATCATTACAAAGGTGCACCTTGTGCTGGGGACAATAAAAGGCCACTCTAAAATGTGATGTTTTGTCACACAACACATTATCACAGATGTCTCAAGTTTTGAGGGAGCGTGCATTTGGATTGCTGACTGCAGGAATGTCCTCCAGAGCTGTTGTCAGGTAATCTAATATTAATTTCTATATCATAAGCCGCTCTCAACGTCATTTTAGAGAATTTGTCAATTCGTCCAACTGGCCTCACAACCACAGACGAGTATGGTGTCGTGTGGGCGAGCGGTTTGCTGATGTCAACGAAATACCCCATGGTGGCGGGGGGGTTATGGTAAGGGCAGGTATAAGCTACGGACAACAAACTGAATTTGAATGCACAGAAATACTGTGACGAGATCCTGAGGCCCATGTTTACATATAGGCATAAATGGGACCCATGTCGCCCAAAAAGTTATACTTTTGACTCATCTGTCCACAGAACATTCTTCCAAGAGTCTTGATGATCATCCAGGTGCTTCCAGGTGCTTTTTGGCAAACTTGAGTCAACTTTTTGGACAAGATGGGTCCCAATGTGTCTGACGAAAACCAAACACTGCATTCCACAGTAAGAACCTCATACCAACAGTCAAGCATTGTGGTGGTAGTGTGATGGTTCGGGGATGCTTTGCTGCCTCAGGAACTGGACGACTTGCCTTAATAGAAGGAAACATGAATTCTGCTCTGTATCAGAGAATTCTACAGAAAAAACTCAGGCCATCCGTCTGTGAGCTGAAAATGAAGCGCAACTGGGTCATGCAGCAAGACAATGATCCAAAACACACAATCAAGTCTACATGAAAATGGTTAAAAAGCAAAAAAATTGACTTTTTGGAATGGCKTAGTGAAAGTCCAGACCTAATCCCAATTGAGATGTGGCAGGACTTGAAACGAGCAGTTCATGCTTGAAAACCGACAAATGTCGCTGAGTTAAAGTAGTTCTGCATGCAAGAGTGAGCTAAAATTCCTCCACAGCGATGTGAGAGTCTGATCAACAACTACAGGAAACATTTGGTTGCAGTTATGGCAGCTAAATGTTGTTTTTTTTGTTGAGTTTATTAACTTGACCATAAAAAAAAAAAGCACACATAAAACTTGAAAAGCCTTACATGCACATTAGTACAATTATTGAGGATTACACACAAAGTCTGGACTTATTTCCATTGTGGTCCTCTTGAGACAAGATGGCTAGGCAAGATCAACACGGTTGCACACAGTTGATAGCGAGATAATAAAACATAAAAACAAAGAAGAACATCTACGTCATCATTGCAGTTGCATCGTAAGGTATATTGAATAGGCACAGAACACATCAAACTGATTTTTGCCCAGAAAGGACGTTGTTTTTATGGGCAGAGGCAACACATTCCAATCTGAGGCTCCAGTATACAAGAAAGCACCTTTCCCAGCATTACATGTATAAGCCCACATTAGCAACACCTGATCTGGTGCTGTGATTGTGTGTATCTTTAACATGGGGAAAGTAATCAGTTAGATATCTGGGCGCAGAACCACAAATATTCCTGTAAACCATACCCAGTCTAATCTGGGCACCTTAGCCTCAACAGGCAGCCAGTTTAGTTCCTGAGAGCAGCTTATTCTGGAGCTTCCACATCAGAAGCATAGATAAGCACCCAAACCAGGAAGAACTAGCGTAGTCAAAATGGCATTGAATGAGGGAAGTGGCCATCACTAGCACTACCAGTTATTGAGTGTAAGGGAGCAATTATTTTTTCACACAGGGGAATTGGGTATTGATTAACTTTGTTAATTAAATAAATAAAATAAGTATATATATTTTTTGTTATTTGTAAACTCAGGTTCCTTTTATCTAATATTAGGTTTTGGTTGAAGATCTGAAATGTTTCTATATTTCAAAACGATAGGTGGTCATTGGACAAAGAGACTGTCAAATCAAGTGAAAACCGCCTGTCTCTTTGGTGCATAATGATGGCTGTCCTTCGTGGGCTAATTGACGTGTTGTGTAGCCAATACGTAATGTAGAATGATGAAACAAAGTTTAGTTGCTTTCTAGAGTGACTAAGGATTGCACAGAAACTGAACTTGACTGGGTGAAACAAGGTTTAGCCAGTGAAATTTCATAGATAGTTTTTTTGCAAGTTGAAAGACTTGGATCGTGTTAGTATATAAAAATGTATTTTATCAAACAAAACTACCGAATGTAAGTACATTATATACAGTCAGAGGTGAATGAATCAAACCAGTTGCCTTGATAAGTGTTTTGTTGTTGTGCACTATCCTCAAACAATAGCATGTTATTTTTTCGCTATAATTGCTCCGGAAAATTGGACTGCAGTTAGATTAACAATAATTTAAGCTTTCTGACCATGTAAGACATGTCTATGTCCCGGAAAGTTGGCTTTTGTATACAACGCCTTTCTAGTCAAATATCGCATATATTTAGCAGCAACTGTCCCGATTTTGGGACACTGATCCAGTAAAGGTTCATTTGTGGAATATCTTTCATTCTTAATGCATTTGAGTCAATCAGTTGTGTTGTGACAAGGTAGGGGTGGTATACAGAAGATAGACCTATTTGGTAAAAGACCAAGTCCATATTATGGCAAGAACAGCTCAAATAAGCAAAGAGAAATGACAGTCCATCATTACTTTAAGACATGAATGTCAGTTAATACGGAAAATTTCAAGAACTTTGAAAGTTTCTTCAAGTGCAGTCGCAAAAACCATCAAGCATTGTGAAGAAACTGGCTCTCATGAGGACCACCACAGGAAAGGAAGACCCAGCCTCAGAAATTGCAGTCCAAATAAATGCTTCAGAATTCAAGTAACAGACACATCTCAACATCAACTGTTCAGAAGAGACTGCGTGAATCAGGCCTTCATGGTCGAATTGCTGCAAAGAAACCACTACTAAAGGACACCAATAAGAAGAAGAGACTTGCTTGGGCCAAGAAACACGAGCAATGGACATTAGACCAGTGGAAATCTGTCCTTTGGTCTGATGAGTCCAAATTTTAGATTTTTGGTTCTAACCGCTGTGTCTTTGTGAGATGCAGAGTAGGTGGACGGATGATCTCCGCATGTGTGGTTCCCACCATGAAGCATGGAGGAGGAGGTGTGATGGTGTGGGAGTGCTTTGCTGGTGACACTGTCTGTGATTTATTTAGACACACAATGCACACTTAACCAGCATGGCTACCACAGCATTCTGCAGCGATACACCATCCCATCTGGTTTGCGCTTAATGGGACTACCATTTGTTTTTCAACATGACAATGATCCAAAACACCTCAAGGCTGTGTAATGGTTATTTGACCAAGAAGGAGAGTGATGGAGTGCTGCATCAGATGACCTGGCCTCCACAATCACCCGACATCAACCCAATTGTGATGGTTTGGGATGAGTTGGACCGCAGCGTGAAGGAAAAGTAGCCAACAAGTGCTCCAACATATGCGGGAACTCCTTCAAGATGGTTGGAAAAGCATTCCAAGTGAAGCTGGTTTAAGAAGGCACACATGTTAATTAAAATGCATTCCAGGTGACTACCTCATGAAGCTGGTTGAGAGAATGCCAAGAGTGTGCAAAGCTGTCATCAAGGCAAAGGGTGGCTACTTTGAAGAATCTCAAATATAAAATACATTTCGATTAGTTTAACACTTTTTGGGTTACTACGATTCCATATGTGTTATTTAATAGTTTTGATGTCTTCACTATTATTCTACAATGTAAAAAATAGTAAAATTAAAGAAAATCCCTTGAATGAGTAGGGGTGTCCAAACTTTTGACAGGTGTGTGCCTTTCCAAATCATGCCCAGTCAATTTAATTTATCACAGGTGGACTCCAATCAAGTTGTAAAAACATCTCAAGCATAATCAATGAAAACAGGATGCACCTGAGCTCAATTTCAAATCTCATAGCAAAGGGTCTGAATACTTATGTAAATAAGGTCTCTGTTTTTAATTTTTAATACATGTGCAAAGAATTCTGAAAACCTGTTTTGCTATGTTATCATGGGGTATTGTGTGTAGATTGCTGAGGATAAAAAAAAAAAAAAAAAATCCATTTTAGAATAAGGCTGTAGCGTAACAAAATTTGGAAAAAGTCAAGGGGTCTGAATACTTTCTGAAGGCACAGTATATATTTCTTAATTCCATTCTTTTACTTTTTAGATGTGTGTATTGTTCGATACTACTGCACTGTTGGAGCTAGGAACACAAGCATTTCGCTACACCCGCAATAACATCTGCTAAATATGTGTATGCGGCAAATAAAATTTGATTTGATCTGTTTCTATACATTTGCATGTTATGTGTGTCACAGTAGTCACTAGCCATGTCTGACATGATCTCATAGTCTACCATTGATCTCAGGCTGCCTTGTAAATTGAAGTGCCAGCTCGAGCCCTAACCAGGAGCAATGAACGAGCACAAGACCCTGGTTAAGAATGGGGGTTGGAGGAGGTTGTCAAGAGGAGAGAATTTACGACTTCATTATAATGGCTGGCTGATGGGAGTGGGTCTGGCTGTGGCAGGACTGCACATGTTGTTTGCCTGCAGCTGGTGTCCTGTAGATTTTCTCCAGTTAGGCTGCCTGATTGCGAGTCACATCTGATGACAAAATATGTTCCCCTATACTAGGTTAGGGTGTGTAATAGGAACCGGTGGCTCTTTATTTGCGACAATGTTTTTCATTATGTTTTTCATTTTCCAAGCCAGCGTGTAGATACAACTGTAGGATGAAGGCTAACAAGGTTACTGTAAAGGGTCCAATACATTTTTTCAGCTTTGGCTGTGTGTCTCCTTACAGGGGGCATTAATACTGTACCGGCCACACAATAATACAACTTCCATTTCCACAAACTGTTGGCGACACTTGACTCAGGTCGGGTGTTGGTGGTTGGGATAAACAAAGCTCCACTCCAGAACAGTTTTGTAGAGTGTATCGCCAACAGCAGCGATGGTTCTTCAGCACCGATGCCAGGGGCTGGGAGGAGGATGCCAGGGGCTGGGAGGAGGATGCCAGGGGCTGGGAGGAGGATGCCAGGGGCTGGGAGGAGGATGCCAGGGGCTGGGAGGAGGAAACCCCTGGAAGGAGGAGGAGGTGGAAGTCTTAGGGAGCCGAGAGGAGAGCGACAAGCCGCAGAGCACGGAGGACTAAAAGGCAGAGCTTGTGAAGAAGGGAGGTCCTGTTTATTGGGTTAACGCTGGCTCTGTAAACTGGTTAAAGTCCTGGGTGCTAGGTCTCATTCGACTGCAGGGCCCCACCGATTTTCCTTTTTCCACGGGCCACTTGAAGAAATGGGTACCGGGGAATGCATTCTTTCTCCCGGTAAGCAGGTTAGTGTCAGCTGCACTCCCGGTGCTCTCCATCACTTAGTTTCYCAATAGTCGAGGAAACAAACGTATTAGAGGGATGGGTGCCAGTGCTACATCTGTTCTGCCTGTTGACTGAGGGGAGGCAGGATGGGGAGGCTTCTTGACTTACTGTACGGGAGCTTTGATTGGTTCAGGAGTGAATGGTAAATGATGGAAGGGGGGGAAAGCCTATAACACATTACATTTCCAGACCACTCCAACCTAGAGGATATTGAGCCCCCCACTGAGCATACTGGGACAGTAATAACTCAAATGGATTTCCTATTGTAATTTGCCATGACTTAACCAGCAGGAAAGTGCATTATAGTGAAAACATGTAGTACCAGTGTAGCTAGTAATACCTGAAATAAACACTTAACTATAAACATCTCTGAATGTCACACACACATTACTCACTTTTGCAGATTTGTTTGATTTTTTAAATTATGTATTTTAGCAGAACCCTGAGGTATATTTTCATAATGGCTCAGACAACATTTGTATTAACATGTGTGTGCATCACTGTTTGTGTGTGTATGTATGTCAGTGTGTGACTCGCTTGCCATCACCGATATGTCGGGGCTGCTGTGTTTGTAATAAGAATATGTCTGTCTGTGAATTTGAAGGGGAATGTGTGCAGCTACACGCAGATGCCATCACTGCCTGTCTTTGAGTTGAGAGCTGGAGAGAGGGGAGGATATTTCAGTGTCAGTGAGTTCGCTTCGCTAACATCTTGCCGCTCCGGTGAATTTTGCGCGCACTTGCATGTGCGTGTTAGAGGAACATGGCGCAAGATTAGGCGCAGACAGCCCGGGCCCTGCATTGCCCTGTACATCCCTTCATTACCAAGTTTAATGTGGGACATGATGCACGACTGAATTACAGTAGGGCTGCGTGGTTAATGGCACCCTATTCCCGATATAGTGCACTACTTTTGACCTGGGCCCACAGGGCTCAGATCAAATGTGGTGGATTATGTAGGGAATATGATGCCATTACGGGCACTACCTAAATGTTAGAGCGGGGGTGCAGAAACCAAAGTCATCAAAGAGCAGACAGAGGCTTTATTATCATAGAGGCTGATGTTAATGGGAGGAGAGCTATCTTTTTCTCTTTTCTGCAGTCCACATGTTGCCTGTGTTGTTTGTTTCTCACAGTAGGAGAGGAGGGAAAAGTAGAGGGC
Source organism: Salvelinus sp. IW2-2015 (assembly GCF_002910315.2). Classification (NCBI taxonomy): domain Eukaryota; kingdom Metazoa; phylum Chordata; class Actinopteri; order Salmoniformes; family Salmonidae; genus Salvelinus; species Salvelinus sp. IW2-2015. Next base: position 16,241,517 of record NC_036863.1, read on the forward strand.
GCTCTCACGTGCCCAGAGCGGAGGTTCAAAGCTGGTGGAGAGATGTGGAAAAAACCCTGGTGCAATTACCAACCACAGCATTTACACCTTGAGCTGAGGCTAGCTTTTGGAACACAAGCAGTGAGAAGTGGAAGAAGGAACCGGGACTCGCTGATAGTCATATATTGTCTGTGATGGCAGAGCGACTGTGTTCACATACACAAAATGTTTATGAATATAACTCACTCACTCACTCACTCACTGCCCATCTCTCTATCTTTGTCTAACACTTAACATACAGACACACATTCCCTAGCTTCATCTATCAATCCAAACGGCTCCGTCCATAAACACATTTAACAAGGGCAAAAAAAAGGTGGAAAAAAACGCTTCACAGTCTTTCACGAGCCTCGTTGTTTTACCACATTCGTCATTAACACTACCTCCTGCTCTTCCATTATTCAGCATTCATCTGTCAGGCAACAAGACCTTTTTTAAAAAGGTTATTCTCAGTCCATTAATGCCCTCTGAAAATAGCAGCCAAATAATTTCTCCCGCAGGCTTAGTAAGGCTCAGTAAGCTATATCAGCCGAGTACATTTTGCGGAGGGAAAATGGCCAGATTAGATGGTAATGTCCTGCAGGGAAGGAAATGTCATTCGAATCAATGGTATTGAACTGTGTTCAGATAACGCTGTGGGGAGAGAGAGAGGGAAAGAGAGAGAGAGGGAATGGGGGATAAAGAGAGAGAGAGATGGATAGAGAGAGGTGGGTGGGAGATACGTACCATGAATATAGAATATCAGAAGGAATAGAGAGATAGGGGATGGGGGGATAAAAAGAAAGAGAGAGTGGTGGAAGGTACGTACCATACACGCAGAGTATGTACATTACCAGTCAAAAGTTTGGACACACCTACTTTACTTTATTTTTTACTATTTTCTACATTGTAGAATAATAGTGAAGACATCAAAACTATGAAATAACACATGTGAAATCATGTAGTAAAACCAAAAAAGTGTTAAACTTATTTTATATTCTTCAAAGTAGCCACCCTTTGCCTTGATGACAGCTTTGAACAGTCTTGGCATTCTCACAACCAGCTTCATGAGGTAGTCACCTGCAATGCATTTCAATTAACAGGTGTGCCTTGTTAAAAGTTAATTTGTGGAATTTCTTTCCTTCTTAATGTGTTTGAGCCAATCAGTTGTGTTGTGACAAGGTAGGGGTGGTATACAGAAGATATACCTATTTGGTAAAAGACCAAGTCCATATTATGGCAAGAACAGCTCAAATAAGCAAAGAGAAATGACAGTCCATCATTACTTAAAGACATGCATGTCAGTCAAAGCAGAACATTTCAAGATCTTTGAACGTTTCTTCAAGTGCAGTCGCAAAAACCATCAAGCATTGTGAAGAAACTGGCTCTCATGAGGACCACCACAGGAAATGAAGACCCAGAGTTACTTCTGCTGCAGAGGATAAGTTCATTAGAGTTACCAGCCTCAGAAATTGCAGCCCAAATAAATGCTTCAGAGTTCAAGTAACAGACACATCTCAACATCAACTGTTCAGAAGAGACTGCGTGAATCAGGCCTTCATGGTCGAATTGCTGCAAAGAAACCACTACTAAAGGACACCAATAAGAAGAAGAGACTTGCTTGGGCCAAGAAACACGAGCAATGGACATTAGACCAGTGGAAATCTGTCCTTTGGTCTGATGAGTCCAAATTTTAGATTTTTGGTTCTAACCGCTGTGTCTTTGTGAGATGCAGAGTAGGTGGACGGATGATCTCCGCATGTGTGGTTCCCACCGTGAAGCATGGAGGAGGAGGTGTGATGGTGTGGGAGTGCTTTGCTGGTGACACTGTCATTGAATTATTTAGACTTCAAGGCACGCTTAACCAGCATGGCTACCACAGCCTTCTGCAGCGATACGTCATCCCATCTGGTTTGCGCTTAATGGGACTACCATTTGTTTTTCAACAGGACAATGACCCAATACACCTCCAGGCTGTGTAAGGGTTATTTGACCAAGAAGGAGTGTGATGGAGTGTTGCATCAGATGACCTGGCCTCCACAATCACCCGACCTCAACCCAATTGAGATGGTTTGGGATGAGTTGGACCGCAGAGTGAAGTAAAAGCAGCCAACAAGTGCTCAGCATATGTGCAAACTCCTTCAAGACTGTTGGTAAAGCATTCCAGGTGAATGCCAAGAGTATGCAAAGATGTCATCAAGGCAAAGGGTGGCTACTTTGAAGAATCTCAAATAAAATATATATTGTGATTTGTTTAACACTTTTTTTGGTTACAACATGATTCCATATGTGTTATTTCATAGTTTTGATGTCTTCACTATTATTCTACTGTAAAAATAAAGAAAAACCCTTGAATGAGTAGGTGTGTCCAAACTCTTGACTGGTTCTGTAGTCATCCGAGAGAGAGAGGGGGATGATTGAAAGATAAAGAGAGAGAGAGACCGTGTTGAATCGAGAGGTACGTACCGTAGACGTAGAGGATGTAGTCGTCATACGACTCGCCCACTGAGTTGGCAGCGAAGCAGCGGTAGGTGCCGTTGTAGGTCTTGTTGAGGTTCTCGATGTACAGGTCCGGGCCGGTGATGAGGGCGTGTGAGGGCAGGTCATCATCCACCTTCACCCAGTTGATCTGCTGAGGACTACAGAGAGAGAGAGGGGACAGCAATGTCACTCAGTGATCAAATAATCCGTGTTTTCACCTTTGGAACTATTCTATTGGCTCCATAGGAGAGCGAGGGGACAGTAATTTCATTGGTCAGACACATCGTTTCCCCTAGATCTAGATCTTGAATACATATTATGCCAAATAATTACAAATAAAGATATGTTACCTTTTTTGGACTATATTCAATTGGTTCCTTTGTACCTGGCGGGCTAAATCAATCACCACCCCAAGTATATATATATATATATATATATATATATATATATATATATTTGAAGTTCTTGTTTGTTTCCCCTTTTAAGGCTCCGATAGGGCGCATCCGATAGGGTAAACATCAACACACCCAATGAGATTCTTTCACCTTTGATTGCCAAACTATTTGTGTGTGTATATGTGTGTGCTATTTAGGTGGGGAGCCTTTTATGTTCCTGGCCTAGTGATGTGGCTAACTACATTACCCAGCCATCTTTGTTCCCTCACTACCTTGGCAGGAAGCTTACAGGAAGTGCTGGATCTGGATCCCATTTCTTTGATGAGCTATGTAAGAACCAGAAGCCACCGAGGGGGGAAAAACAAAGCGCCTCTTAACTCTGTTTTGCTCTCGCAACTTTCAATGGCTGGCTGCTAGCTAGCTAACACGCCGATGTCCCTTGAGTGGGTGCCGAGGACTCTCTCTTGTTGTTCTGTTTTTGTGTTGCTGTTTAAACTTGTTTCCTTCCATTTGAAAACACTTGGTTTGGAGAGAGCAAGGGAGGGAGGGAGAGAAAAAAGGGAGGAAGAAAGAGAAAAAGGGCTAAGCCTTGAAACAAAAGAGCAGTTTGAGCTCAGTAACAGTTGAACTCTCGCCTTTGTGGCGGGGTGAAAAAACATTTGATGGCTGCGGCGGCGGGCGGCTCGAGAGAGCAAATTGGAATCCCTCGTCGGGGCAAGAATCTTAGGGAACCGGAATCAGAGGTTAAATATACACACACAGTGTCAGCCTAAAAATGGAGTAATGACCTAGAAAAAGAGATTTACTGGGGGGTGGGGTGACACATGAGAGATAGAGAGAGGGAGAGGAGGATGGAGAGAGAGAGGGAGGCAGTGGMGGAAGAGAGGAAGGTAGATAGAATACAAATGGACACACGGCCAGAGCCTGTCACTATCTCGGCTTAGTAATGAGTTCAGAGAACTCTCACAAGCTCTAATGAAAATGACTACCAATTCTCTGGCCCACTGTATTGATTGTATTTTCATCTTTATTAAATTAATACGGGTGAGATCCGCCTTTACTCTCCCTGCTGAGTGCAAAACTTGAAGGGGAGAGGGAGGGAGGGGCCTGTGGGGTGTGTGTGTGTGTGTGTACACATCTGACATGTATTGTTCACAATTAATGCGCCTCGGGACAGGAGGCTTCGTAATGATGTAAGGTCTTCGCGGGGATCGCACGGCTGACGGCGTCATGTAATGACCGTTTGTGTCCCAAACGGTCATTGCACGAACGCACGAACACACACAGAAGTCAGAACCATGGACAGCCACATCATATTTAGCATACGTTGACTGGACTAAATTGTTTTTGGTATCTTTTAGTTGTCACTGTATTAGATTAAGCAGAGGTGATTTGATGATGCTGAAATGTTGAAGTTGAAATGGTGCTGGATTAGTGGAGGCAGCTCCTGTTTTCATTGCGACTTGCGGTAACTCTGTGGTTCTAAATCAATAGTTGTTTAGTGGTCAGAAAATGTCAGTAACAGTGACTTGCTTGACCATACTGTAGGTTATGTAACTATTTGTTACATGCAATATACTTTGTGGACTTCACTGGACAGAGGTTGTTCTCCTGTTTTGTGATGAAACAAAGGTGTGCTTGGATTTATTCTGCCACTGTGTCTTCTTATTGTCTCGGCCTTTAGGCCTATATACCACGATCGCAAGGCATATGAACAAACAGGTTATAGAGCAACACAATTATCCCAACAAATAGGTTGTAATGTGCCATTTGGGGGGGGTCGGGGTTTCCCAAGAGATTTTATTCACTCACTCCTACTGATGTACACTGATGTACACATGTACAGCTCTGTTCGCTGCATTCCCGCCATTTGGCAAAATCCTAATTTAAAGTTACATGTGTGGGTTGTGTGGTGTGTATGTGTGTGTGGTGTGTCTTACTGGGGTTTGCCTTTGGCCTGGCATGACAGCTCCATGTTCTGTCCCTCCCTTGGCAGCCCATCAGGAAACTCAACTATGATCTTCACCTCCGGTTTATCTGTAGAGAGAGCGAGAGCGAGAGCGAGAGAGAGAGAGAGCGCGAGAGCGAGAGCGAGAGAGAGAGAGAGAGAGAGAGAGGAGAGAGAGAGAGAGAGAGAGGAGAGAGAGAGAGAGAGAGAGAGAGAGGGGAGAAATGTGGGGAGAGAGTGCGTCAATGTGACATGCAAGTCATTAGTTCTGTTACAAGTTTATAAAGTAGCTAGGCTTCAGTCTGCTTAATGTTTCTTCATTCCAAGTTTATGTAGGCTACGTGATGTGAAATGTACAGACGTGTGGTTGGGAAGTTCACAAAACAAGTGTTCCGGAGGACTTGTCTGAGGACAAAATCGGACTTCAAATCCCTGTACAAAATTGAGGGTGGTTGTGTATAATTGAGAGTTGTTTGTATACTTTCACAACACTTAACTAGAGACCATTGGAAGAGCCCACTCTATTCCTTACTATTATGAGATTATCATATTCTAGACGGTTTACCTGGATGCTAGTGCAGGGAATGCTTTGGTTTTATTTTATAGCAATAATGGGTGCGATAGCATCCTGCTGTTTCCCAAGGACTAGACCTGATTGATACGTGGATGGGGGACCACTTGGGAAAACCAGGCTGCTGCTGCTGGTATGGATCAGATTTGGGAGAGGAAATATAGTCAGACCTGTTCTTTAGGTACTTTCTTAAAGGAACACTGGATTACCTGGAAGGTCTCTCCCTACCAACTGTCACTGTGGTCATTAACATTACACTTCATTTTGAAAGACCAAATACTTGTTTTCCAGGGTCAAGCAGCATGATAGAAAACCCAAAACAAGAACTACCTGTATGACCAGAGATACTCTCTAAAGAGTTCCAAAAAGATTAGAAAATAACGATGCCAATACATCACTTCATAAAATCCTTCATGTTCCTCGGAACACTGCCTTGGAGCGGATTTTAACATTTAATACTGGGAACTTAGTTTAATAGTAGTGCTCAAATGGTGCATGGTTTGTGTAAATTGGATATGACATTTGCGAAAACTAGACACTACTGCTGTAGTCCCCAATGTAGATGCTGCTATAGATCCACAGAGGTTTTCTCTTTTCTACTGCCAACCTTAAACCCATAATTGCACCTCAGTCATGTTTGTGCCTGGTGGGCAATATTGGCAGAATATTTTKAAAAACAAGCTAAAAATGTGGACCTGTCATTATAAGTGGAATCCAGGCCTGGAATGCTTAGAGGTAGAAACATGACATCCAGCTCTGAAGTTGGCCAGACTCTCTCAACTCTTCAAACTCTGGAACGTTTGTATTGTAGTTAGGTAAATCTTTGTGAGATTTTATTTTTTACTATGCCATTCGAAGGTCTTTCCGAGTTTGGGCCTCAATACGTAGCCTCCTAGTGGAGGCTAGTGGAAGGACAAATCACAGGACAGGCTCCTTCCAACCATTACAATGAGCCCATCCTCTGATTTCTCCCTCCACCAGCCTCTACTGGTCCACATTCTCTTACTGTAACCTCCTATCTTCACAGCAGCACACTGTCCACTGTGCTCCAAGCCTTTCTTCTCTCTTCTTTGAGGTGCAGTTTGTCAACAGTCCATGGGGCCTGTGGCAGGCAACATCGACACCATTGACCTTTCTGGTCCATCAGTAACAATCTTTTGCTCATCCATTAACATGACTGGCCTGACTAGCCACCACACGCAGACTGGTCAGGTTCTACTCTCTTCCACCACCACCACCCAGTCATAGATAGCAGGTACTGAAGAATGGCTGTTAGTTGCCAGGCTCTAAAGGGATGGCTTGATCCATGTGTCATCCATACAGTAGCTGCTTACGCTGTTTACAACATTTGTGTGAAATGAAACAGGCTTGTGACATGGGGGTGGGGGGCTTGCAGTATGGTTTGGGTGTCATTATTGTACAGAACCTTAATGATTGCTTGGCTAGCTATCTTAGCTGACTGTTAGCTTTCAAAAGATGCATTCTGCCTTCTTCACCCACAAGTGGCTGTGAGTGAACTGCAGTGTGGTGACGGCAGGAGGCTCCCTCGTAGTGAGGAAGACATTATACTCTGGACTGGTGTGTGGTGTGCCGGCAGCAGAGAAAGCATAGTGGAGGAGTCACCCAGTGGCTAAAGAGGGAGCTGAGGATTGACAAGAACAACGTCTGAAGAGAGGACAACTCCAGCTCCATTACCATCATCAATCCTGTCCCTACCACCCAACTCAGCTGCCAGCAGAATAGATGCCATTACCAGGAGCAGGCACTCTCTGAAGCTAGACTTAGCTGCTCTCCATTTATTTTTTCTTCAGCTAGCTAACTGTTATCTCCTTTTTTTCTTGTTTCTTTTTTGTCTATATACTGCAATTCAGCTTTTAGCTGCAAACGTGTACAAGACAACTTAACCAATAATAAAATAATTTCAGAGATTCTGACTTTAAGGTTGTTGGAGTGTGTGAAGGAGTGCCCCAGATAAAACTTTTGTTTCTTTTTAATTATCGTTTTAGGGGAATAGTTGTTATATCGATAGGTTATCTAGAGGTGTTCCTTTGCAGGGTGCAATTAGTCAAAATAAAATATGTCCCTTCAAGACTAACGACAGTCATTGTAAGGTTTATGAACTTCCAACACCGTCTGCTGTCCTTGTAGTATCCGGGAAGGGAAACAAGATCAAATAAGAAAAAAAATCTGCCCCGCTAACTAGACTGTCTGGACGTCAAAGACGCTTTATGTAAGAAAGCCATAAAAGGCCCTTCTCAACAACAGTTAAGACAGAAACAGGATTATAAAAGTGGGTACATCAGCCCGGGCCACCTTTGAATGCTGCCTAAACACTAATAAGGCCCCCCTTAGCTCCCTTTGGTGTTCAGAAGAAAGATCAGCCTCTGTATTATGTACAGTGCTAATGAGAGCAAGGGGAGAAGAAAGGGAGAGAAGAAAGAGACAGAGAGACGGGGAAAGTGAGAGAGAGACAGAGAGATGCAGAGGGGAAAGAAAGAGAGAAAGGTAAGAAAGAGAGACAGAGAAAGGGAATAGAAAGGGCAAGAGAAAGAGAGAGGAGAGGGGACAAGAGAGAGAGAAAAAGGGAGCAATTTAATTTGAGAGAGAGTGAAGGTACGAGAGTGAGAGAGAAGGAAGCGAGAGAGAGAGAATGTCAAAGAAAGCACACCATTACCTCCCTTTATGAACAGTTCCCTGGCAACAACAGCTGGCGTGGACCATGAAAATAAACACACAGTATGGCTACTGCACTACTGCTGGGTGTTGTGTTAATATGACCACCAGGATCATCACCGTCATCATCATCACCACCACCATTTTAATGTTACTGCTTTTATCAACAGCAGCAGCAGTATAAGTTGAAGTAGCAGAGTTAGCTAGTTGAGGCATGGTAAAGGAAGCAGTACAAGACAGAATATAAGAGGCACCAAATTGTAAAACATGTCCTTTAGGATCCCTTGGAAAAATATGCATCTGGCCTTCGTATTTAGGCCTAATAGCTTTTCCAAATCGAATATTCTCCCTGTGATGGAGCTTGCAGTGCTGCCACATACAGTGGTTTGTCCTTTAAAAGTTGCAGCGTACTGCAGCACAGCTTGCGTGGCGCCACAAAATTCTTTGGCACGTTATTTAAGTGCCAACCACTGGTACCATTAATGCTAGTTAGTGCTAGTTTGACCACCAGAGGGCATCTTTGTGAAGGATTTGATAGCTTTCAATAGTGGCTGTACTAGAGAATTGAAAACGTGTTTTTGTGAAAACATAGTATATGGGACTGATTAAGAAATTTTGCTTAATTTATTTGATTAATATTATGTTGTTTCTATTCCAAGAAAAACGAAAAACCCTCTGGGTTGCCATTAGGATGGAACGGAAAATATGGAGCTGTACAACGTGACGGTAGGGAGTAAGCTACAGTGCTGGGCTATTAAGCTAAATAATCCCTGTGCCGTGCGGGCACGCGGGAGACCGGGGATCAATTCCCCGACGGGGAGGAAGGAGGAGGCTGTCCTTGTAAATAAGAATTTGTTCTTAACTGATTCCATAAGTGTTTTTTCATAGTTGTGATGTATTCACTATTATTCTACAATGTAGAAAATAGTAAAAATTAAAAAAAATCCTGGAATAAGTAGGTGTGTCCAAACTTTTGAAGCAATAAAAATGTTTTGGCTAGAGAAATTGACGATACTACAATGCAACAAATACATTGATCCTCTCAGCAAGGTTTTCCCCATGGTCGTGGAGCAAGGTGGAAGTGCAACTAAAATGTAGTTTAAATAACTATCTGCATTTTGAATGTCTTTTTCTAGTTAATTTATTAACTAAAGCATAAAGATGTTGATGAAGAAATACTGTACCGCTGTTTTGAGTTAGAAATGTAACACTTCAGAGTACTTAAGCATCGAATACATTGCAGGTAGAGGGATGTTCACACCTACAGTAGCAGGGCTATGAAGAGTCTATTGTCCTGATAATCGGGCTACAAGTGTTTGAAAACCTGTTTTCAAAATGCCACGAGCTGTCCATCACTAATGTAAATAAAAACACAGCATCTTGCTTACATCCTTTATTGTAACAACAATGTCACAAATAATTTGTATCTACCTTTCCAATTACTTTTAGAGTTGGGATAAATTAGATTAATATTATGGTGTTTATTTTCCAAGAAAAACGAAAAATCCTCTGGGTTTCCGTTAGGATGGAACATAAATATGGCGCTGTACAATGTGACGGTCGGGAGTAGGCTACACAGTACTGGGCTATTTAGCTACGAATCCCCGTGTTGTGCACGGGCACACGGGAGAACGGGGTTTAATTACACTAAGAGCATAACATTTCTACACCATGATTTTAGTCTAACCAATACTCAAACAGAGATTCGGGATGCATCGGGATACTGGCCTTCTAGGCAGAGTTCCTCTGTCCAGTGTCTGTGTTCTTTTGCCCATCTTAATATTTTCTTTACATTGGCCAGTCTGAGATATGGCTTGATCTTTGCAACTCTGCCTGGAAGGCCAGGATCCAGGACTCGCCTCATCACTGTTGACGTTGAGACTGGTGTTTTGTGGGTACTATTTACTGAAGCTGCCAGTTGAGGACTTGTGAGGCGTCTGTTTCTCAAACTAGACACTCTAAAGTACTTGTCCTCTTTCTCAGTAGTGCACCGGGGCCTCCCACTCCTTTCAATTCTGGTGAGAGACAGTTTGTGCTGTTCTGTGAAGGAAGTATTACACAGCGTTGTACGAGATCTTAAGTTTCTTGGAAATTTCTCGCATGGAATAGCCTTCATTTCTCAGAACAAGAATAGACTGACGAGTTTCAGAAGAAAGTATTTGTTTCTGGCCATTTTGAGCCTGAAATCGAACCCACAAATGCTGATGCTCCAGATACTCAACTAGTCTAAAAACGGTCAGTTTTATTGTTTCTTTAATCAGCACAACAATTTTTAGCTGCGCTAACATAACTGCAAAAGGGTTTTCTAATGATCAATTAGCCTTTTAAAATAATGGATTAGCTAACACAATGTACAATTGGAACACAGGAGTGATGGCTGCTGATAATAAGTTGAAGTCGGAAGTTTACATACACCGTGGCCAAATACATTTAAACTACATTTTTCACAATTCTTGACATTTAATCCTAGTAAAAATTCCCTGTTTAGGTCAGTTAGGATTACCACTTTATTTCTATAGGCTTGAGGTCAGGGCTTTGTGATGGCCCTCCAATACCTTTACTTTGTTGTCCTTAAGCCATTTTGCCACCACTTTGGAAGTATACTTGGGGTCATTGTTCATTTGGAAGACCCATTTGCGACCAAGCTTTAACTTCCTGACTGATGTCTTGAGATGTCGCTTCAATATAACGGCATACATTTCCACCCTCATGATGCCATCTATTTTGTGAAGTGCACCAGTCCCTCCTGCAGCAAAGGACCCACACAACATGACACTGCCACCCCGTGCTTCACGGGTTGGGATGGTGTTCTTCGACTTGCAAGCCTCCCCCTTTTTCTTCCAAACATAACGATGGTCATTATGGCCAAACAGTTCTATTTTTGTTTCATCAGACCAGAGGACATTTCTCCAAAAAGTATGACCTTTGTCCCCATGTGCAAACCGTAGTCTGGCTTTTTTATGGCGGTTTTGAAGCAGTGGCTTCTTCTTTGCTGAGCGGCTTTTCAGGTTATTTTGATATAGGACTSGTTTTACTYTGGATATAGATACTTTTGTACCGGTTTCCTCCAGCATCTTCACAAGGTCCTATGCTGTTTTTCTGGAATTGATTTGCACTTTTCGCACCAAAGAAGATGCTCATCTCTAGGAGACAGAACGGGTCTCCTTCCTGAGCGGTATGACGGCTGCTTGGTCCCATGGTGTTTATACTTGCGTACTATTGTTTGTACAGATGAACGTGGTACCTTCCGGCGTTTGGAAATTGCTCCCAAGGATGAACCAGACTTGTGGAGGTCTACAAATCTTTTTCTGAGGTCTTGACTGATTTCTTTTGATTTTCCCACGATGTCAAGCAAAGAGGCACTGAGTTTGAAGGTAGGCCTTGAAATACATCCACAGGTACACCTCTAATTTACTCAAATTATGTCAATTAGCCTATCAGAAGATTCTAAAGCCATGACATAATTTTCTGGAATTTTCCAAGCTGTTTAAAGACACAGTCAACTTAGTGTATGTAAACTTCTGACCCACTGGAATTGTGATACAGTGAGTTATAAGTGAAATAATCTGTCTGTAAACAATTGTTGGAAAAATTACTTGTGTCATGCACAAAGTACATGTCCTAACCGACTTCCCAAAACTATAGTTTGTTAACAAGAAATTTGTGGAGTGGTTGAAAAACGGGTTTTAATGACTCCAACCTAAGTGTATGTAAACTTACGACTTCAACTGTAGATATTCCATAAAGAAATCTGCCGTTTCCAGCTACAATAGTCATTTACAATACTAAGAATGTCTACACTGTATTTCTGATCAATTTGATGTTATTTTAAATGGGCAAAAAATTTGCTTTTCTTTCAAAAACAAGAACATTTCTATGTGACCCCAAACTTTTGAACGGTAGTGTGTGTCTTTAGCAGGGATATAAAAAAAGGCACTGAATCAGCTAGCCTGATCTCCTCTGGCAGACCACTGCAAAGTCTAGGAGCTCCTAATGGTAAATGCCCTGTCTCCTTTCATTCTCAACCTAAACTTTGAAGATCACTAAATATGTCAACAGCGTAGCTCACCCCAGCCGCTCTGCTGTACGACCTTTCCGGTCAACACACAGCAATCTGTAGGCCGTCCATCCGTCCAAATTACAGACCTGGCAGAAGCTGTGTTGCTCTGTCTGAGTGATGGACAGGGCTGGGCGTGGCGCCACGTTTGTTGGACGGGCATGTACCGTTTTTACGAGTGAGAACTTTGTTTCGGGGTTGGGCTGTGTTAGTTTCTCAACTGCACTATCCCAAAGGTTATTGTAACCTTGGTTACAATGGTTGGTGGATTCAAATTAAACCGTTACATGGAGTGCAGAGGGTCGTACTGACAAAAGACACTACAGTACATCCCTTATTTTCCTCCCACTGCAGTGTAGTATCTCCTGTCATTGTCATCTTGTTATCATGAAAGTAGAGGTTTAGTGTTTTGAACGCTACAGTACCATCGTCTGTCTCAGAGTCGTACTGTCTTAGACTCCTTAGACACAAACACTAAACATTCCTGTGACTTCCTGATATTGCCACTTGGGGAAATTAAGAGCAGCTGTATCGTACGAGGGAGATGGCCATTATCATTATGCTAACAGAATTATTTGCTTAGCTTTATTATTGGTGTCCCCCAGCAGCTCTTAAGCCTCGGCCCTCCACCTGCCCACGGGGGGAAGAAGCAATAGCGCAGTAGGGAAAATGTCTTTGCCTTGCCCAGCCAGCCATCTATATTATTACTGAGCTTATTTAATATCCCTGGACATGTTTTTTCTTTTTTTTCCTATGGCAGAATGAAGTCTATTAGGACAGCCTGTGCACTCAATGATTTTAACATCGATTGCTTTTGCCTGCCCCGGCAGCATGGCGAGGCATGGAGAAGCGATGTGTCTGATGAGAGCATGTGAGGCAGACCGTGGAATGAGAACGGTTATAATTTGGTCTGTTGGCTGGCTCACCTTGGAGAAGAATTTCAAGATTGATAGTTCATTATCACATTATTTTTTAGTATTTGCTAAAATGTCAAATCCAATTTACCCTTGGCTAAGCCCCATAAGCTAACGTATGGAATTGTTTTAAGAAGGTCATACCAAGGATCATTTAGCTATTTGATTTAGAATTTTAGGACCCCGTAACATATAAAAAAATGATTCAAAAATTATTTGATGAAACCTTGAATTTGGATAAACAAATACATGTAGTTCCCCCACAAAAAAATGTAAAGGAAGTTTCTGTCCTATATCTAGGACAGATACAGTGCATTTGGCGTGAAGCTTGGCATTCAGGCCAAAGAGTTCAATCTTGGTTACATCAGAAAAGATCATCTGTTTCTCATGGTCTGAGAGTCCTTTAGGTACCTTTTGGCAAACTCCAAGCGGGCTGTCATTTGACTTTTACTGAGGAGTGGCTTCCATCTGGTAGAGTGCTGCAGAGATGATGGTCATTCTGGAAGGTTCTCCTATCTCCACAGAGGAACTCTGGAGCTCTGTCAGAGAGACCATTGGGTTCTTGGTCACCTCCCTGACAAAGGCCCTTCTCCCCCAATTGCCCAGTTTGGCCGTGCGGCTAGCTCTTGGAAGAGTCTTGGTGGTTCCAAACTTCTTCCATTTAAGAATGATGGAGGACATTGTGTTCTTGGGGACTTTGGTCAGGGAGTTGACTAAGAACCCGATGGTCACTCCAGAGTTTATCGGGACACGTCTCTGAATGTCCTTGAGTGGCTCAGCCGGAGCCCAGACTTGAACTTGGTTGAACATCTCTAGAGAGACCTGAAAATAGCTGTGCAAACGTCCTCCATTTAAGAATGGAGGCCATTATGTTCTTGGGGACCTTCAATGCTGAAGAAATGTTTTGGTACCCCTCCCCAGATCTGTGCCTCGACACAATCCTGTCTCGGAGCTGTACGGATAATTCCTTCGACCTCATGGCTTGGTTTTTGCTCTGACATGCACTGTCAACTGTGGGACCTTATATAGACAGGTGTGTGCCTTTCCCAAATCATGTCCAATCAATTGAATTTACCACAGGTGGACTCCAATCAAGTTGTAGAAACATCTCAAGGATGTTCAATCGAAACAGCACCTGAGCTCAATTTCGAGTCTCGTAGATAAGGGTATGAATACTTGTGTAAATACTCTGTTTCTGTTTTTTGTTTGATTTTTATTTGCAAAAAACACGTTTTCACTTTTTCATTATGGGGTATTATGTGTAGATTGATGAGGATAATTTTTTTAAATCAATTTTAGAATATGGCGGTAACGTAACAAAATGTGGGAAAAAAATCAAGGGGTCTGAATACTTTCCGAATGTATTGTATAAGAAAGATCAGGAAATATTTATAATATATATATATATATACACAGTGGGGAGAACAAGTATTGATACACTGCCGATTTGCAGGTTTTCCTACTTACAAAGCATGTAGAGGTCTGTATATTTTATCATAGGTACACTTCAACTGTGAGAGACGGAATCTAAAACAAAATCCAGAAAATCACATTGTATGATTTTTAAGTAATTCATTTGCAGGTAATGAGTGGAGAACAGGAGGGCTACAGGTAATGAGTGGAGAACAGGAGGGCTTCTTAAAGAAAAGCTAACAGGTCTGTGAGAGCCGAATTCTTACTGGTTGGTAGGTGATCAAATAATTATGTCATGCAATAAAATGCAAATGAATTACTTAAAAATCATACAATGTGATTTCTGGATTTTTGTTTTAGATTCCGTATCTCACAGTTGAAGTGTACCTATGATAAAAATTACAGACCTCTACATGCTTTCTAAGTAGGAAAACCTGCAAAATCGGCAGTGTATCAAATACATGTTCTCCCCACTGTATATACACATTTAATTTATTATAATTTTTATACATGTATTTAACCCCGTATTTTAGGCACTAACTATTTCCATAGAAACTGAGTGTACGAAAATTAGGAACCATGACATAGAATGACCAGATGAATCCAGGTGAAAACTATGATCACTTTATTGAAACACTTGTTAAATCCACTTCAATCAGTATAGATGAAGGGGATGAGACAGGTTACAGAAGATTTTAAGCCTTGAGATAATTGAGACATGGATTGTGTATGTGTGTCATTCAAGAGGTGAATTGGCAAGACCAAATATTTAAGTGCCTATGAACGGGTATAGGTAGTAGGTGCCAGGCGCACCGGTTTGAGCGTGTCAAGAACTGCAAAGCTGCTTGGTTTTTCATTATCAACAGTTTCACGTGTGTATCAAGAAGGCCACCACGAAAGGACATCCAGCTCACTTGACACAACTGTGGAAGCATTGGAGTCACATGGAATGCTTTCGATACCTTGTAGGGTCCAAGCCACAATAAATTGAGGCTGTTCATTTGCAGGGCTCTGCAGTGCTCCGCCTTGCACAAAGGCGGAGGTAGCGGTCCTGCTGCTGGTTGTTGCCCTCCTACGGCCTCCTCCACGTCTCCTGATGTACTGGCCGTCTCCGGTAGCGCCTCCATGCCTCTGGACACTACGCTGACAGACACAGCAAACCTTCTCCACAGCTCGCATTGATGTGCCATCCTGGATGAGCTGCACTACCTGAGCCACTTGTGTAGGTTGTAGACTCCGTCTCATGCTACCACTAGATGAGAGAGCACCGCAGCATTCAAAAGTGACCAAAACATCAGCCAGGAAGCATAGGAACTGAGAAGTGGCTGTGGTCACCACCTGCATAATCACTCCTTTATTGGGGGTGTCTTGCTAATTGCCTATAATTTCCACCTTTTGTCTATTCCATTTGCACAACAGCATGTGAAATGTATTGTCAATCAGTGTTGCTTCCTAAGTGGCCAGTTTGATTTCACAGAAGTGTGATTGACTTGGAGTTACATTGTGTTGTTTAAGTGTTCCCTTTATTTTTTTGAGCAGTGTATATAAACCCTGGATGACTGACAGGGGGTGCTGTATTGAAGCCACCGCGCAGCCATCTTAGTGGTACTCCTCCATTATAAAAATGATTTTGGAAGCTATAGAAATGCATTTATTAATGTCTGCATTAGTTTTTGACACATTTATTCTATTACAGATGCCTTAATGCATACATTTAAATTATATGATGTGAGCTAAACATAAAAATGACAAAAATATATTAAAACATTAAAAGTACTAAGGATACTGTTCCCACTACAAAAACAAAACATACTTAAATACATGTAATTTTGTCCTTGAAATATTTAATTTAAATACAGCAGAATTCCATTAATTCCTATGGAGGACTGCTCCGATGGAGCAGATGGAGGACTGTGTCAATATGGCCGACCGGTGGCTTTAAAGCCTCTCAATGTCCAATACATAGCATCTGCAATCCAGGGTTTATATGGGGTGGCAGGTAGCCTAGTGGTTAGAGCGTTGGACTAGTTGGAAAGGTTGGAAAGGTTGCAAGTTCGAATCCCTGAGCTGACAAGGTAAAAATCTGCCGTTCTGCCCCTGAACAAGGCAGTTAACCCACTGTTCCTAGGCCGTCATTGAAAATAAGAATTTGTTCTTGCCTAGATAAATAAAGTTAAAAATAAATATATATATATATAATAGGTTGCAACCAAGGAGGTGGGCTTAGCGAAGGGTCAATTGCTGCCATATTGGGGGTCCATGTGAAATTGTGGACATGTCTAATCGTATCCGCTCTGCCTCTTCCATATGTATTCAGCGCAATGTGAAAAAAGCAATTGGAGGGGCAGCCTAACCAGGCTCTGCTCAACCAATTGGAGGGGCAGCCTAACCAGGCTCTGCTCAACCAATTGGAGGGGCAGCCTAACCAGGCTCTGCTCAACCAATTGGAGGGGCAGCCTAACCAGGCTCTGCTCAATCAATTGGAGGGGAAGCCCAAACAACCTCGAGCCCTATCTGCTACTGTCATGGGAGAGTGACTAAATGTCATGTCTAGGCAGATTTGGAAAGGTCAGATGGAGCATCCTTTTTTAATTCCTGGACGGAAGCTTTTTACAGAACGGACAAAGCTCCAAGAGTGACTACAAGCACGGCTTAGGTTAACCATGGTACAGCAACACACTATCAATGAGCCATATGTCAAGGTTTGAAAGGAAAGGCAACGTTTTGGAGAAAATATCCTTACCCTTTTGCATAGATAATGGGATCTGAAGCCTAGGTCTTCAGCCAAAAGGCCAAGTCAAGCCCTTCAGGGCCTTACCCATTGTATCATAATACCACTACTGCATATTAAACATAGGGCAAATATAAAAATGGTGTATTTTAGCTCCTGATGCAGAGACAGCTCAAATGCAGGCTGAAGGCCGTGGTCTGTTGTCTGAGTATGGACAAAGGCCTCTGGGATCTTTGTTCAAGGAAAAAGGGGCAAACTTGTGTGTAAAAAATTATGGATAGACTTAAAGTTAACTTCTTTGGGGTAGGGGGCAGTATTTTCACGTCCGGAGGAAAAGCGAGCCCAGAGTAAACTGCCTGCTACTCAGGCCCAGATCCTAGGATATGCATATTATTAGTATATTTGGATAGAAAACACTCAGAAGTTTCTAAAACTGTTTGAATGATGTCTGTGAGTATAACAGAACTCATATGGCAGGCAAAAACCTGAGAAGAAATCCAACCAGGAAGTGGGAAATCTGAGGTTTGTAGGTTTTCAACTCTTTGCTTATCCAAGATACAGTGGAAATGGGGTCATGTTGCACTTCCTAAGGCTCCCACTAGATGTAAACAGTCTATAGAACCTTGTTTGATGCTTCTACTGTGAAGTGGGGGCGAATGAGAGGAGATTGAGTAAGGTCTCTCCCAGAATGCCATGCGCTGACAATGCGCGTTCATGTGAGAGTTAGCTGTGTTCCATCGCATTTCTGAAGACAAAGGAATTGTCCGGTTGGAACATTATTGAAGTTTTATGTTAAAAACATCCCAAAGATTGATTCTATACATCGTTTGACATGTTTCTACAGCCTGTAACGGAACTTTTTGGACTTTTCGTCCGTACTTTCCACTGGACTTGCACGCGCGTCGGGAGTTTAGATTGTGTACTGAACGCGCGAACAACAAGGAGGAATTTGGACATAAATGATGGACATTATCGAACAAAACAAACATTTATTGTGGAAGTGGGATTCCTGGGAGTGCATTCTGATGAAGATCATCAAAGGTAAGTGAATATTTATAATGCTATTTCTGACTTATGTTGACTCCAACATGGCGGATATCTCTTTGGGTTGATTTGCCATCTTAGTGCCGTACTCAGATTATTGCATGGTTTGCTTTTCCTTAAAGTTTAAAAAAAATCTGACACAGCGGTTACATTAAGGAGAAGTGGATCTAAAATTCAATGTGTAACACTTGTATTTTCATCAACATTTATGATGACTATTTCTGTAAATTGATGTGGTTCTCTGCAAAATCACCGGATGTTTTGGAACTACTGAACATAACGCGCCAATTTAAACTCAGATTTTTGGATATAAATATGAACTTTACCGAACAAAACATACATGTATTGTGTAACATGAAGTCCTATGAGTGTCATCTGATGAAGATCATCAAAGGTTAGTGATTCATTTTATCTATATTTCTGTTTTTTGACTCCTCTCTTTGGCTGGAAAAATGGCTGTGTTTTTCTGTGAATTGGCACTCACCTAACATAATCGTTTGGTTTGCTTTCGTCGTAAAGCCTATTTGAAATCGGACACTGTGGCTGGATTTACAACAAGTGTATCTTTAAAATGGTGTAAAATACATGTATGTTTGAGGAATTTTAATTATGGGATTTCTGTTGTTTTGAATTTGGCGCCCTGCAGTTTCACTGGCTGTTGACGAGGTGAGACGCTACCGTCCCACATACCCTAGTGAGGTTAAGTCAACATTTGAAGAACAAAATCTAAACGATATCCCTCACTCAGTAGAATACATGTATCTCACATGTACAGCCCCTTGCCCTCCATAAGTATTTTGTATATAGTTTGCGAGGCACATTACTGTGAAAATAGACAAGATGGCATTTAATCTTATTTTCTAGGTTTGAGTCACTCAGGAAAGACATTATTAGTGGACAAAGACACTTGGAAGTATTATTTCTCTCAAGTGTTTGCCCATACTCACAATGTACCACCAGGTACGTCAGGGCTTGGAAGTCTTTGACGGCTGGGTGGTCCACGATGCACACCACGGGCACGCCGTCGTCCTCCTTAGTGACGATGAACCTCAGCTGGCTGGTCACCGTAAACATGTGGTCATATGTCTCCTCCACCTTGGATATGCCTGGGAGGGATGACAAAAACAGCCACGTTTAAAACGCTCAAGGTTCTGGGGGAGTTTCTACTAAGCCAGGAATCATCAACTAGATTCAGCCGCGGGACGATTTTTTGTTGAGGGTATGGTCGGGGGGAAATAATAAAACATGATCATTTCGCCTCCCGAGTGGCGCAGCGGTCTAAGGCATCGCAGTGCTAGAGGTGTCACTGCAGACCCGGGTTCGAATCCAGGTTGATATCTCTAGCTTAAACTGACGGATTTTGATGGCGATTTTTGTATTATGCTAATTAGATTTCCTCGGGGCCACATACATCAACTCTGGGGGTTAATAGGACTTGTTTATTTTTACGAAATATAGCTAACATTCACCTACTCTGCGTCTTACAAAGACACGGCGGTTGAAACCAAAAATCTCCAATTTGGACTCATCAGCCCAAATGACAGATTTCCACCGGTCTAATGTCCATTGCTCGTGTTTCTTGGCCAAGTCTCTTATTATTATTATTGGTGTCCTTTAGTAGTGGTTTCTTTGCAGCAATTCGACCATGAAGGCCTGATTCACAGTCTCCTCTGAACAGTTGACGTTGAGATGTGTCTGTTACTTGAACCCTCTGAAGCATTTAGTTGGGCTGCAAATTCAAAGGCTGGTAATTCTAATGGACTTATCCTCTGCAGCAGAGGTAACTCTGGGTCTTCCTTTCCTGTGGTGGTCCTCATGAGAGTCTTTTTTGCATTTTTCGACTGCACGCTTTTGTGTTTTTTTTGCGACTGCACTTGAAGAAACTTTCAGGTTTGACTGATCTTCATGTCTTAAAGTAATAATGGACTGTTGTTTCTCTTTGCTTATTTGAGCTGTTCTTGCCATAATATGGACAAGGTATTTCACCAAATAGGGCTATCTTTTGTATACCACCCCTACCTTGTCACAACACAACTGATTGGCTCAAACTCATTAAGGAAAGAAATTCCACAAATTAACTTTTAACAAGACACACCTGTTAATTTAAATGCATTCCAGGTGACTACCTCATGAAGCTGGTTGAGAGATTGCCAAGAATGTGCAAAGCTGTCATCAATGCAAAGGGTGGCTACTTTGAAGAATCTCAAATACAAAATATATTTTGATCTGTTTAACACTTTTTTGGTTACTACATGATTCCATATGTGTTATTTCATAGTTTTGATCTCTTTACTATTATTCTACAATCTAGAAAAACCCTGAAATGAGTAGGTGTGTCCAAACTTTTGACTGGTACTGGGAAACTGGTCAGGATCGAGGCAAAGATGAACGGAGCAAAGCACAGTGAAATCCTTGATGAAAACCTGCTCCAGAGCGCTCAGGACCTCAGACTGGGTCGAAGGTTCCTCTTCCAAAAGGACAATGACCCTAAGCACACAGCCAAGACAATGCAGGAGTGGCTTCGGGACAAGTCTCTGAATGTCCTTGAGTGGCCCAGCCAGAGCACTGACTTGAACACGATCGAACATCTCTGGAGACCTGGAAATAGCTATGCAACGACGCTCCCCATCCAACCTGACAGAGCTTGAGAGGATCTGAAGAGAAGAATGGGAGAAACTCCGCAAATACAGGTGTGCCAAGCTTTTAGCGTCATACCTAAGAAGACTCGAGGCTGTAACCGCTGCCAAAGGTGCTTCAACACTGAGTAAAGGGTTTGAATACTTATGTAAATGTAATATATTTCAGTTTTTTTAAATAGCAAAAKAAAAAAAAAGACCCCCTTTTCTCCCCAATTTCGTGGTATCCAATTGCTAGTAATTACTATCTTGTCTCATCGCTACAACTCCCGTACGGGCTCGGGAGAGACGAAGGTGGAAAGCCATGCGTCCTCCGAAACACAACCCAACCAAACCGCACTGCTTCTTAACACAGCGCACCTCCAGCCCGGAAGCCAGCCGCTCCAATGTGTCGGTGGAAACACCATGCACCCGGCCACCTTGGTTAGCGCGCACTGCGCCCGGCCCGCCACAGGAGTCGCTGGTGCGCGATGATGAGACAAGGATATCTTTACCGGCCAAACCCTCCCTAACATGGACGACGCTAGGCCAATTATGCGTCGCCCCACGGTCCGGTCGCGGCCGGCTGCGACAGAGCCTGGGCGCGAACCCAGAGTCTCTGGTGGCACAGCTAGCGCTGCGATAGACCACTGCACCAGTATTTCAGTTTTTTAATTTGTAATAAATTAGCAACATAAAAAAAAACCTGTTTTTGCTTTTATCATTATGGGGTATTGTGTCTAGATTGATGAGGGGGGAAAAAACAATACATTTTACAATAAGGCTATAACGCAACAAAATGTGGAAAAAGTCAAGGGGTCTGAATACTTTCCGAATGCACTGTACTACCCGGCTACCTTCAGACTAGTCTTGTAAGGCTTGTGGGCATCCTAAATGTATGTGTTTGTGAGAGACTAACCTTCCATAGAGGGGTCATATTAGTGTGTAGTCCAAACTGTTCGGACACTACAGACAGAAGTTGGCAGATCAGCTGTTCTGACTTCAGATGAGACACGTGACGCTTGTGGGGGTCATGAGTCTCATCTTTCCATAGAGGGGTCATAATAGTTTGTGGGCCAAACAGTTTGGACGCTACATACGTTTTCGGGATGTCTCATGGTCTGACAAACACCGCTCTAGCTCTGCCACCTTTCACCGCAGATGCAGAAGGGCGACATTGGCGGATGCAGTGAACTGAGACACAGCCCATGCAAAAAAATCTAACATTTAAACTGACGGATTTGGATGGGGATTGTTTTATTATGCTAATTAGACTTTTGCGAGGCCGCGGATATCAACTCAAGTGCGTTAAAAGCCCACTGATATTTACAGACTTTAAAAAAAAATATCGTTTTGTTATTTTGGGAAGTGGGTCTTTACTAAAGACTTCAGGGACCTATTGTATGGCACCCGATGAAGACCTGAGTGGTTGAAACGTTGTCTCAATTGTCACCAATAAACCACATGTAAGCACAGATTGCAGTGTGTAGAATTAATTTGTATTGTTTACTGAACAATATCCGGCACCTGCTCAAAGACATTGTGTGTGTGTGTATCATGTTTTAGGGAAGAAAACCAGCCATGTTTCAACACAAGACCGTAGGAACCTATTGTAAAGCAGCATCTTTAGACCGCAAGTCATTCATGTAACTGGCCTGTACATAAAATGGTCTTTGGTACTTTTCGTGGAATTGAGTACACCTGAAATATAAATAACTGAAAACCAATAAGCTCCTATGAAAAGCTGCTGTTGTGTAACTATGTGTTCCCACATTGAATTGGGAGTGGAATACGTTTATTTTGTAACGAAATTGTAACAAAGGGCTACTGTTGCGCTCAAGGCTACGGGGGAAGAGTAGTAGTAACTCAACATAAGGGAGAGAGGCGGCCATTGTGCGTCTCTGAATGGAGTGGCTCTGTGAGTGACCTTATACAGTACAAGTAGGGGAGAGAGAACGGAACGTCCTAGAAAATGGTCAATGGTAGGTGAATCAGCTGGAAATTGCTCGCTGTCAAGGGCTGTTGTACTCGTGAGTCACTCAATGGCTGCTGGGGTAGTTGTTGATGGGACAGTTTATTTGTGTTTTATGAAGGGATTTTGATCCAAAGTAACCCCTGCCAACAGTACACAGCAAGGTGTGAAGTAAGCCTCGTTCTGATGAGTAACTGGGGTGTTACTACACAATACAGACAACACACTCTTCACACGCTGAATAGGCCAACTTTCTTGTCCCATTTTGTAATAATATTTGGTATCAAGAATGTCATGTAAATAAAGCAAATAGAATTTCATTGGATTGAGACGGGGAGGTTGTTCAGGGAGAAAGAGCGGGAGAGGGAGAGAGAAAGAACAAGGGGAGGGGAGGAGAGAGGTAGAAGGGAGGAGAAAGGGAGAGGGAGAGGGGGGTGAGGGATAATGCACCTGACAGAGGATTTATTTTCATATACAGTGCCTTCAAAAAGTATTCACACATGTTACAAAAAACATAATTTAGAATTTTTGTCACTGGCCTACACACAATACTCCATAATGTAGTGGAATTATGTTTTTTGATTTAAAAAAATAAGAATTAAATGTCTCGAGTCAATAAGTATTCAACCCCTTTGTTATGACAAGCCTACATGAGATCAGGAGTAAAACTTTGCTTAACAAGTCACATATTAAGTTGCATGGACTCACTGTGTTTGCAATAATAGTGTATAACATTCTTTTTGAATGACTACCTCATCTCTGTACCCTACACATACAATTATCTGTAAGGTCCCTCAGTCGAGCATTGAATTTCAAACACAGATTCAACCAAAGACCAGAGAGGTTTTCCAATGCCACGCAAAGAAGGGCACCTATTGGTAGATGGGCAAAAAAAAAAAAAAAAAAGCAGATATTGAATATCCTTTTGAGCATGGTGAAGTTATTAATTACACTTTAGATAGTGTGTCAATACACCCAGTCACTACAAAAATAAAGGCGTCCTTCCTAACTCAGTCGCCGGAGAGGAAGGAAACCACTCAGGGATTTCACCATGAGGCCAATGGTGACTTTAAAACAGTTACAGAGTTTAATGGCTGTGATAGGAGAAAATTAACGATGGATCAACAACATGGTAGTTACTCCACAATACTAACCTAATTGACAGTGAAAATAAGGAAGCCTGTACAGCAGTCACCAACCAGTCAATCGCAATCAACTGGTTGATCTCCAAGGCATTCCTAGTCGATCAACAAACATTTCTGCAAATAGCCTTGCGTTCCTATTATTATTTAATTTTTTCCCTCACTGTTGGCGGTAGGTGCATTTGATTCAGCAACCCTAGCGCCGGGAAGGCAAAGTGTTCCCATTTTTTAACAATTTCATGTGTCTGAAGGTAGAACTCAACCTACCCGGCAGGCCCAGAGAGCAAATCAAGTGCACCTTTAGGCTTACCACTGGCCAATCAGATAGCTCAGATGACCGTGTCTGCACAGTTTCTTTGAGCCATAGATTGTAAAAAGAAGCTGAGCAAAGTTGATACTGTGAGATTTCAAAACATTTAAAACCATGACTAGAGAGATTTGATGAATACAGTAGAGTTGCTGTTTTTATGAGTAAGCTCATGTTTAAGTTGATATTCAGCACTGTCAACACTAAGCCATAAAATGTGTGTCCTCCCTACTTACACTTACACTACAACCAGCACTGCAGCTGCATTGAAGGAGTACAGCAAAGTGTTTCGATAAGCTTGCGTTCTTATTATTAGAGTCTTGTGTCTTTTTAATATCTGGGAATATTTCACTATCTCTGGTCATAGGAGTAGCAACATCATTTGGTGCATGAGGCAGAAATAATGCAGTGCATAATGCAGTGCGACTTGAGTTTCGCCATCAGCTGGAAGACTGTGTCCCCGTTTCTCATTGGAGGGAGGGAGAGAGGAGGGACGCTGAGTGGGGTTAGAGGCAGCCTCACAGCTGCTCCCTCCCTCCATCAGACTGACCATCAGATGCAGGCCATCAGTCCAGTAAAAAAACTATTATGCTCACTCAGCTATGAGTCAAGTAATACAACAAATTATATATCACCAGTGTGATCATATACCACATTAAAAAAAATATAATTTCAAAATGGTCTGAGAAGAACAACATTGGCAGGGCAATTCGGGCATAGAAATATGCAATGAAATGTATTGGTCCTATAGCCTACTGCACAAACCTCGTTGCTATAGAACTGTTTTTAATTGGAAAATGTTGCATAGGCTTACCTTTAAGTCCTGCTTAAGAAAAACTCAGAAAGTGATCTTGATTAAAAAAAGGTTGGTGACCACTGCTGCACAGAATACAAATATTCCAAAATATGCATCCTGTTTGCAACAAAGTAATACTGAGTACCACGCTCCATATTTTCAAACATAGTAGTGGCTGCATCATGTTACAGCCATGCTTGTCAAGGACTGGGGAGTTTTTCAGGATAAAAAAGAAATGGAATGGAGCTACACACAGGCAAAATCCTAGAGGAAAACCTGGTTCAGTCTGCGTTTCACCAGACACTGTGAGATGAATTCACCTTTCATCAGGACAACAACCTAAAACACATGGCCAAATGTACACTGGAGTTGTCACCAAGAAGATAGTGAATGTTCCTGAGTGGTCAAGTTACAGTTTTGACTTAAATCTGCTTGAAAATCTAGTGCAAGACCTGAAAATGGTTGTCTAGCAATGATCAACAACCAATTTGACAGAGCTTGAAGAATCTTTTAAAGAATAATGGGCAAATGTTGCACAATCCAGGTGTGGAAAGCTCTTAGAGACTTACCCAGAAAGACTCACAGCTGTAGTCACTGTCAATGGTAATTCTAACAGATATTGTCACGGGGGTTGAATACTTATCTAATCAAGATACTGTATAATAATTTTTCTTTTTTTACAAATGTTCACATTTGTCTTCCACTTTGACATTACAGATTATTTTGTGTAGATCGTTGACAAAAAAATGACAAATAAATGTTAATCCCACTTTGTAACATCAAAATGTGGAAAAAGGCAAGGGGTGTAAATACTTTCTGAAAGCACTGTAGCTTTGTATTATGAGGATGAAATGGCGAACTGCCTTTGTGTGCTGTTGTTCCTCAGCTACAGGTATCTGATGGATATTGAGTTGCCACTTCACATCCTGCTCCATCACCGCAGAGACAGCTGTCTCCGAGGCTGATGGGAAAACGAGTCTTTGTGACAAACAGGTGTTACTCAATTTGACAAGCCAAGCGCAGTAGAAACTAATTTGTCGCTAATAAAATGAAACCGTAAAAAAAACAAATAGCAACGTGGAGATGGATCAGCGAGGTGTCATGCTTTTTAACTAACTGACAGCGTTTTAAAGAACCAGCTGAGTTAGACCTGAGAAATAAGCTAAGGTGAACGTCTGACCAATGATAAAGTGAACAATTTACTACCAGGGGGAAAGGATTTAATTTGATTATCCATACATTTTATTTTATTATTACAGCACAGTAGATAATTACCAACATGTTGAATATCACTGCACTGTCAACATTATGCAATAACAAACGTGTTGGGCACTTGCTCAATGGAAGAGAGATATGCAAATACCTTTGAATTGGATGATGCGTACTGAATCTTATTTACTTATGAAGATATCATCTTCCCACGGTGATAGCATCTCCGTTTGATAGCCGCAGTCTCAGATGTGGCGCTCGATATTACTCCAACATTATTTTTTGGAGTGCTAGCGAACATATTCATGTAAATGAAAAGCTAATTGCTTTTGTAGTCGAATAGTGAAGCTCGGGGTTCAAAATCAAAGCAGGGAGAGTTGATGCACTGTTAATGACTGCACTTAGCTATTCCTTCAGATGCAGAGCCATTAACAGTCCCCTCTATTTTACATTTGAAAATAATCGTTAATTGTAATTTCAGCACCATTTAAGAGCATGGGGGCCTGCTTTTGGGGAGAGTGGACTCGGATGCATCAAAGTGCCTTAGACATTCCTTGACTACTTGCCCTTAGCAAGTTCAAATATTATTTTATAAATTTGCCAGTCATTCTGGCAGAGTGTGGCAGGGTAATTGAAATCACCCCGGTAATTTTCTTTAGAAGACTTAAGGCTAATGGCAGTGCTCGGCCCCGTCCGTCACTGCCCCCCCAGTCTCTCTCCCTCTCATCTCGTCTTGAACAGACAGAATAACCTGTGCTGCTGGAACTCCCATTGTTCCTTGACTTTCATTTCATTCGTACGCTTAAGTTCTGGAGATATCTGTGAAAGACAGGATATAAAAGAGGGGGAAATATTAACCACAACACAAAACTAGCAGGATAAGAGAGGACAATAAAGCGGCAGAGTGGGGGAAGGGTGAGGGGAGAAAGAGAGAGGGGGGAGAGAGAGAGACACAGAGGGCAAGAGAAGGGATATAATGACAGTAGGATAACTGGGGCTTTGCTTTCGGGTGCCGAAATCTTGGTTTACATTCGCGAGTGAGCAGGACGGGTGTGTAACCTTTAAATGATATTTAAAACATGCCCGATTATCCATTAAGGTAATTAGGTTTAATTAGAAATAGATCTGCAAGGCGAGAAGCCGGCCGACGCCGACAGCAATTTGGAGCAGCCGGCGAGTGGCGTGGACTGCGGTGACGCGCTCTTTCCCTTTTGTAACCTCTCACAATTCGTCATTCCATGATTCCTCACATCGTATCTCCTTGCCTCCTTCTGAACCGTATTAGAGGTCCAAGGTCCCTCCCCTCAGAGGAGGCAGGGAGAGAGGATGCAAAGAAACCAGGAAATATGGCTTGACAAAGAGCCCCTGTCTCTTTTGTCCTCACGTTTCCTGCTTCTCAACCTCCACATTCTGTCCATTCAGTCAGTCAGTCAAACTCCCACTGAACAATGCGGCGTGCCATATTTATCACGTTGATGTGGCAATTAACGGGGAAAACATGGACTCCACTCCACTCCACATCGTTCAAGATGACGCAATACTACTTTCAGAGGTGGTTGGCAATAGAAATCCCTCTTAATTACCAAATGAATAGGCCACATTACAATACAAATAGGCAATGGACAAAACGTTTTACACGGCTAGCAGTTAAGCTCAGATCTGTGAACTCACCCTCTGTTTGTTGTCAAGTAACTTTTCTTGTCAACACAGAGCGTAAGGAAGGATATCATCCACACATCTAGCCAGTGCTATTCAACAACACTGTAGTAGTTACGCAAATGCAGGGAAGGGGCAGTGAAGTGCCGCAGTGTGTGAAGGCTTTTGTTCCTGCACGGGACTAAAACACCAAATTCACCTAAACCTGGTCTATATTAATTAACGACCACAATTAGTTGATTATGTGAAACAGGTGTGTTAGCGCTGGGCTGGAACTTAAGCCTGCACACACTGCGCACAGTTATCCAGGACCAGAGTCAGCCTACCCTCTTCTGGGTAAAAGTGTTTATTGAGTAGATGAAACCAAGGCCTTGACTCCACATTAGGGCTTTGCACCATTCGTGGTTGGTATGAGGTTGTGGTTATGACGTGAGTGACGGGCTTTGGGCTCTGCTGAGTAAGAGCTGGAACAGCCCGGGGTCATTCCATTGGCCCAATCTATGGGCCCCCTAATCGTCCAGCTCCCTTTGAAGAGAGGCTTGAAAGCTGTCACTCTGCCAAAAGGCTAGGTGACCACTGAGCCAGCCCATCACTCTAATGGAAGTCATTCAGAGCCATGGGAGTGACCTAATTAGGCTGAGGTGTCATTGACGTGGGGCTAATTATAAAGAGACGAGTGAAGGAAGGAAGAAGAAAGTTAGAAAGAGAGTGTAGAGGCACCAAGAGATGGGTTAAAGAAAACATCTATGAAGATGATGTGAGGTGTTTTGTTATTGAATAAAGCTATGGTCATGAATGTATGACTAAATCATTGGGTAGACTCGTAGGGAATGGAAAACTTGTAGGGAATGGAAAATTATGCATGAACATTAAAAGACAACTCTACAATTCATACAGAGTAATTCCCTACAATTACCTTAACCCTCGGCCTTTTTATCGCTCTTCATCTGAAAAATCTTGTTTTAAAGAATATTCAGTCTTTTAGTCAGAGTCCAACTGAGTTATAATAGAGAGCTAAAGTGTTTTGGACGTGACTGGGTTGACGTGACGGTGTTGATGGGTGTTAACCTACCTTGGAGCTCTTTGTCTCCCTTCATCCATCTGATTGTGGCGGCGGGCTTGCTGCCCATAGCGGTGCAGGTCATCTCTGTCTCGTTGCCCTCAATCACCTGCCCCTCCCGGGACTCGATGATTGGGTTGCCTGGAGGGACTGGTAGGGGGGACAAATAGACACCGTGTTTAGGGAATGTGGGGCATAAATCACCCTAACAACCAATTGTACTGTATCTGTGAGAGGTTTATGGAAATACTTTGAAATAAATTAAATTGACTACAGTACAGTCATTTTCTTCTAAACAAAAACAACGTCAGAATGTGCGCAGAGAAGAATGTGCGTGAAAAAGGACAAAGTTATATTTAAGTGCGCGTTTCTCAAGTCAGTCAGAATCGGCCACTGTCAGCTTTGGCGAAAGGCCTTACACTTAAAAAATGTTTTATCATCCACTTTATAATAAAGCCCATACACTGACTATATGCAGTACACTTCAGATGTTTTAGGATGCTTTTCCAACCTTCTCTCAACTAGACTCTTCCCATAAATGTGCGAGCTGAGACCACTCATCGATTTTGAATTACATAATTCCAGCTCTCGCTTGCTACCTACTGCCACTCAAAACAGCTTGATGCCATTTGCGCTGATCTACTCCTGCCTTGGCCCAGACACGCAGATTCATGCCTGTGCCAGTCTCCCCATCTCCTCCGTGTGAAAATGTCCAAATCACAAACACTCCCCACATCCCGCTGTCAAACTTCATTGCCAAAACGGCATCATTATGTCTAAGTACTTACTCTTGCTTCAAGCACGCTCTGTATGTCGTAACGTCTAATACACACACAATGTAATTTCCCCTAAATCCTGCTAGGATGCACAATGGAAAACTGGCTGGGCACTGGGTTTTGATTGGCTTGAATCTTGTGTTTCGGCATTGACGTCAAATGCGCTAAGGACAATGTTCTTCGACTTGGATTGTTTTGATGTCAGGTCCTGTATGTATGCTTAAAAAACGAAGTGCAAGGTCAGGGTTCTAAATTAACCTCTTGACGCTAGGGGTAAATCCAGATCGTAGAATATGCATATAATTTACAGATTAGGATAGAAAACACTCCAAAGTTTCCAGAACTGTCAAAATATTGTCTGTGAGTATAACAAAACTGATTCTGCAGGCGAAAACCTGAGAAAATCTAACCCGGAAGTGCTTTTTAAAAAATTTGTATTTTTTTATCTGTGTTTCCTGGCCCATCTTTCTTCCATTTAAAGCGGTATCAACCAGATTCCTTTTCCAATGGCTTCCTCAGGCTGTGACCAGGCTTTAGACATAGTTTCAGGCTTTTATTTTGAAAAATTAGCGAGATCTTTCAAAACTAGTCAGGTGTCCTCTGATTAGTTCCTGCGCGCGAGAGGGTAGCTCTCCATTTTCTTTTTCTCTCTTATTGAATAGGTTACGGTCCGGTTGAAATATTATCGATTATGTTTGTTAAAAACAACCTGAGGATTGATTATAAAAAACATTTGACATGTTTCTACGACCGTTACGGATACTTTTTGGAATTTTCGTCGAACGGAACYAGGCTTTGGTTTTCTGAACATAACGCGCAACCCAAATGGCGTATTTTTGTTATAAAACTAATATTTATCGAACAAAAATAACATTTGTTGTGTCTCGTGAGTGCAAACATCCAAAGATTATCAAAGGTAAGCGATTCATTTTATTGCTTTTCTGACTTTCGTGACCAAGCTAACCAAGCTAATATAAGGCTAACTGTTCTAGCATTGATTGATACACTCACAAAAGCTTAGATTGCTTTCGCTGCAAAGCATATTTTCAGAATCTGACATGATAGGTGGATTAACAACAAGCTAAGCTGTGTTTTGGTATATTTCACTTGTGATTGCATGATTATAAATATTTTTTGTCATATTTTGCACCCTGCAATTCAGCGGTTGTTTAGGAAAATTATCCCGTAAAAGGGATCCGTAGCGCAGAGAAGTTAAACTGTTTCATTGGTAGCACTGGTGCTCCCAATTTATACAAGTTAGGAGCACAACAAAATTTAGGAGTACCAGAAAATATTTTTTTTTAATCAATTGAGACATGCACGGTGACGTTTGTGGTGATGAATCTTGCACTGGAGGCAGAACTGAGCAATTTATGCTAGATGGGCCAGCTGCAAAGTAAAAATGTACTATATTATAGAAATAGTTGAAAACAAACATTTGCTTTTTGGTCTTAACTAAAGGTTAGGCATTAGGGTTAGCAGTGTGATTAAGGTTAGCGTTAACTTTAAGGTTAGGTTTAAAATCAGATTTTATGACTTTTTGACTGTGCCAGCTAGTGACCACTCTGCGGAGCTCCCTCCGGGACAAGATTCATGACACGTTTTGTTGTGTTACAAGGTGGGATTAAAATGTATTTATTTGTATTTTTTTTGTTAACGATTTACACAAAATACTCTAATGTCAAAGTGGAAGAAACATTGTAACATTTGTAAAAAAATTCAGAAAAATAAAGCAAATATATCTTGATTACATACGTATACAACCCCCTGAGTCAATACACGTTAGAATCACCTTTGGCAGCGATTAAAGCTGTGAGTCTTTCTGGATAAGTCTCTAAGAGCTTTGCAAACCTGGATTGTACAATATTTGCACATTATTCTTTTCAAAATTATTTTATCTCTGACAAGTTGGTTGTAGATCATTACTAGACAGCCATTTTCAAGTGTTGCCATAGATTTTCTAATAGATTTAAGTTAAAACTGTAACTAGGCCACTCAGGAATATTCTGTCGTTTTGGTAAGCAACTCCAGTGTATATCTGGCATTCTGTTTTAGGTTATTGTCCTGCTGAAAGGTGAACTGATCTCCCAGTGTCTGCTGGAAAGCAGACTGAACCAGGTTTTCCTCTAGGATTTTGCCTGTGCTTAGCTCCATTACGTTTAATTTTTATCCTGAAAAACTCCCCAGTCCTTAACAATTACAAGCATACCCATAACATGATGCAGCCACCACTATTTTTGAAAATATGGAGAGTGGTACTCAGTGATGTGTTTGGCCCAAACATAACGCTTTGTATTCAGGACATCATTTTTTTTGTAATTTTACTTTAGTACATTATCGCAAACAGGATGCATGTTTTTGAATATGTTTATTATGCACAGACGTCCTTCTTTTCACTCTGTCATTTAGGTTAGTACTGTGGAGTAACTATAATGTTGTTGATCCATCCTCAGTTCTCCTATCACAGCCATTAAACTCTGTAATTGTTTTAAAGTCACCATTGGCCTCATGGTGAAATCCCTGAGCGGTTTCCTTCCTCTCCATCAGATGAGTTAGGAAGGATGCCTGGATCTTTGTAGTGAGTAGGTGTATTGACACACTATCCAAAGTGTAATTAATAACTTCATCATGCTCAAAAGGATATTCAATGTCAGCTTTTTTCTTTTCTTTTCCCCATCTACCAGTATGTGCCCTTCTTTGAGTTCCATTGGAAAACCTCTCTGGTCTTTGGTTGAATCTGTGTTTGCAATTCACTGCTCGACTGAGGGACGTTACAGATAATTGTATGTGTAGGGTACAGAGGTGAGGTAGTCATGTTAAACACTATTATCTTCCACAGTGTTTGAAGTCCATGCAACTTTTACTCCTGAACTTATTTAGGCTTGCTATAACAAAGGGGTTGAATATTTATTGACTCAACACATTTCAGATTTTAATTTGTAATTCATTCCTAAAAACATAATTCCACTTGGACATTATGGGGTATTGCGTGTAGGACAGTGACACAAAATCTAAATTTAATCAATTTTAAATTCAGGCTGTAACACACAACAAAACAGTCAAGGGATGTGAATACTTTGAAGTAAGTAGACAGTAAGTAGACTATATGTATTTTAGCTACGTCTGAAGCACATTTTGTGCCCTAGAAACACATTTTTAACCCTGTAAATACATTGGTTTATTATAAAAAGCTAAGATGTTGTTACAAATACCTGTCATTGAAATTACAAAGTCATTTGTGGAACATTAGGTTTCCACATTGTGTAAAAGCACAATATTGAGATGCATTACATCAAAAATTGTACACTGTCTCTTTAAGAASATCAAGTTCGTTAGTGATAACATGCAACAGATCAGTCATTTGGAAGATCTCAATTGCATACTCCTCACATCCCCTCTCCTCGTCTCCTTCTCAAAACACATTGGATGAGAGAGCCAGATGTCCCTTCCCTCTGACCTTCTTCTCCAATGGGTTTTGAAAAGAAGAGGAGATAGGATGCGAGGAGTATGCAATTGAGAGCTTTTCATTCATTTATTGCTGTGATTATTGATCTCCCGAAGAAGCGATCACTTTTCCTTTCTTTCTGTGCCACCAAATGTTAGGATACAGCCTATAAGTAAAGTTACTAGGTTGGTAGCTAGCTAGCTAATAAGGTACATGACTGAACAAGGTTTAAACAAAAAGGCCGTGAGTAGTTTTAGAATGGCACGCGACATGGTCTATGAATGTAAAATGCGGCTTGCCAATTCACCACAGGAAGAAGAAAAAGTTGCACCGGTTATATGGGTCATATCATTTGAACCGTTTGGTCTACAAACAAGCCGTATTCACTGTAGTAATGGTACAATCATTACAATGGAAAACAATTGTAGGCACACAGGTCGCACAGCTAAATATTTAGGAACATATATATGACCAAAATGGTCGCACTTTAGAGCCCTGTGCGAGGTTATGACATTTAAAGTGACGTTGAGGACCAGATTTAAAACATATTTAGATTTCAGTGAAATGGCATAATCCCTAAAAGTGAGACAGACTTTCAGTCTTCACGTCACTTTTACTCCCGTTACATTTTTATCAAGGATAATATTATAATTCAATTCATGCTTTGCACTGTGGCTCTACACCTTGGTGAATGTTTATTATTTCGTAGTAAGTTTGTCTCTGAGTGCAAAAGTGAGTTAGATACAGCTATGGTATCAACCACTCCATCGGTCAATGACGTGCCAGTGATAGCTGTGTGTGTGTTAGTGATGTGTGGGTCAGCCGTTTGTTCACCCGCACCCACCCGCAAACCTAAATGTAGCATATAGATATGAATTGCACAAGACTGATACATTTATGGAATTTTAATACATTGTTTTCTCTTTATTCAATCCGCCTGCCCTTCATCCAAACAATATTTCTAGACCCTAAACCCACCTGTACCGTGGATATAACCTCAGGAAATGCGGGTTATGGGTAAACTCGTGTATCACTAGTGTGTGTGTGTGTGTGTGTGTGTGTGTGTGTGTGTGTTTTCAATCATACTCTCATAATGAATGTCAACGTAGACGGTTTAAGACATTTTGCCCCTCAACAAACATTGTGTGTGGTGTGTGTGTGTAGTCATACTCAGCACAGTGATGTCTGCATAGGCCTCCTGTGGGGGGTCCGTGTAGAGCTGGCACACGTATCTCCCCTCATCCGACAGGCTCACATTGGATAGAGACACCCGCAGCTCATTGTCCGAGAAGTTGACCAGCTGGAAGCGAGCATCTTTCAGGGCTGGGGATCAAAGAAAGAGAGATGGGGAGAGAAAGAGTAAGGGAGATAAGGGCAGGGGGGGTCAAAAGAGGGTACCATTGTCATTGTCCATGCATTGACTATGGCAGTGTTTCCCAACTCCAGTCATTGAGTACCCCCAACAGTACACATTTTTGTTGTAGTCCCTCACAAACTCACCTGATTCAACTCATTGAGCGCTTGATGATTAATTGACAAGTTGAGTCAGGTGTGCTTGTCCAGGGCTAAAACAAAAAAGTACTCGAGGACTGGAGAAACACTGGACTAATGATTGTTGACCGACTCTGTGAGAGGATTCATGTGTATATTTGAGTTTAGTTCCAGGAGTTAGATTATGAGTTAAAGTCTACAGACATGTGTAGGGATCGATTGAAGCTCAATGTAGAATTCAAATCTCCTTACCAATATATAAACTCAGCAAAAAAAGAAACGTCCTCTCACTGTCAACTGCGTTTATTTTCAGCAAACTTAACATGTGTAAATATTTGTATGAACATAACAAGATTCAATAACTGAGACATAAACTGTTCCACAGACATGTGACTAACAGAAATGGAATAATGTGTCCCTGAACAAAGGGGGGGTCAAAATCAAAAGTAACAGTAACAGTCAGTATCTGGTGTGGCCACCAGCTGCATTAAGTACTGCAGTGCATCTCTTCCTCATGGACTGCACCAGATTTGCCAGTTCTTGCTGTGAGATGTTACCCCACTCTTCCACCAAGGCACCTGCAAGTTCCCAGACATTTCTGGGGGGAATGGCCCTAGCCCTCACCCTCCGATCCAACAGGTCCCAGACGTGCTCAATGGGATTGAGATCTGGGCTCGTCGCTGGCCACGGCAGAACACTGACATTCCTGTCTTACAGGAAATCACGCACAGAACGAGCAGTATGGCTGGTGGCATTGTCATGCTGGAGGGTCATGTCAGCATGAGCCTGCATGAGGGAGGAGGATGTCTTCCCTGTAACGCACAGCGTTGAGATTGCCTGCAATGACAACAAGCTCAGTCCGATGATGCTGTGTTACGCACGCCTCTGTGAAGAGGGAACGCAACACCCTGCTACAACTCAACTCCCCGTGTAGTGAAAGAGGTATGGACTGTAGGTGCGAGTAAGGATGACAAAAAGGCAGAATGTGATACCGTTTACAAGGACTTTATTCCTTTACACGGTAATATGGGGAAAAGGGGCTGGACCCTACTTACCTAAGTTAGCACCACCTGGTGCACTAACCAAAATACAGGGGGTGGTTCGCCCAGGTCTTACCTAGTGTGCCTAGACAGTGAATATACTACGGGTATATGTATGCCCACGGGCCTCTTGCCTAAGCACTCCCTAGGTCCCTTCCCCCCTTGGAACAAATGAAACAGAATATCAAACAATTACTCAAACAAACTAAGAAACCAAGGACATCAAATAAGCTCTATCTGATAATGCAACAAACTAACACAGTACATACCAAATCTCTTTCTGAAAAACAACCAACACTATATAACCCTCAACTCCCTGAAAAACAACCAAAACAGTTCTCAGCAATTGAATTCCCTATATCACAATCAAATTATCTCTGAATTCCCTCTCTCTGCGATGATCTAAGCCTGCCTATGATCTCTCAGCAAAAATCTCTACCACAATCAATCTTTCTGCAATCGCCTCAGCCTGCAATGATCTAAGCCTGCCTATGATCTCTCTCAGCAAAAATCTCTACCACAATCAATCTTTCTGCAATCGCCTCAGCCTGCAATGATCTAAGCCTGCCTATGATCTCTCTCTTCTGAACAACAGAACATTGGCTTTTATAGCTTCAGAAGACATTGGTAATTAGAGACAGCTGCGTCTTGACGAGGGGGCGGGGTCAGCTCTCCAATCATCAATTGGGGCCGACCAATCAGCTGCTTGGGGAGAATTTCAGGAAGCCATCTCCTGAAACACACACAATCAAATACAAACTACAACACAAAAACTGGGGAACGTCACATGCTGTGACACACCGCCCCAGACCATGACAGACCCTCCACCTCCAAATCGATCCTGCTCCAGAGTACAGGCCTTGGTGTAACGCTCATTCCTTCGACGATAAACACGAATCCGACCATCACCCCTGGTGAGACAAAACCGCGACGTCAGTGAAGATTACTTTTTGCCAGTCCTGTCTGATCCAGCGACGGTGGGTTTGTGCACATAGGCAACGTTGTTGAGGACCTGCCTTACAACAGGCCTACAAGCCCTCACTCCAGCCTCTCTCAGCCTATTACGGACAGTCTGAGCACTGATGGAGAGATTGTGCGTTCCTGGTGTAACTCGGGCAGTTGTTGTTGCCATCCTGTACCTGTCCCGCAGGTGTGAAGTTCAGATATACCGATCCTGTGCAGGTGTTGTTACACATGGTCTGCCACTGAGACGACAATCAGCTGTCCGTCCTGTCTCCCTGTAGCGCTGTCTTAGGCGTCTCACAGTACAGACATTGCAATTTATTGCCCTGGCCACATCTGCAGTCCTGATGCCTCCTTGGAGCATGTCTAAGGCACGTTCACACAGATGAGCAGGGGCACTGGGCATCTTTCTTTTAGTGTTTTTCAGAGTCAGTAGAAAGGCCTCTTTAGTGTCCTAAGTTTTCATAACTGTGACCTTAATTGCCTACCGTCTGTTGTGTCTTAACGACCGTTCCACAGGTGCATGTTCATTAATTGTTTATGGTTCATTGAACTAGCATGGGAAACAGTGTTTAAACCCTTTACAATGAAGATCTGTGAAGATATTTGGATTTTTACGAATTATCTTTGAAAGACAGGG
The DNA here is from genome assembly GCF_002910315.2 of Salvelinus sp. IW2-2015. NCBI lineage: Eukaryota > Metazoa > Chordata > Actinopteri > Salmoniformes > Salmonidae > Salvelinus > Salvelinus sp. IW2-2015. The sequence continues at coordinate 16,278,874 of NC_036863.1, forward strand.
TCCTGAAAAAGGGATGTTTCTTTTTTTGTGACTCGTTTCAGGAAACTAGGCGTATGTCGCACATCACTACTTCACAGGAGAGCGATTTCAACGTAATCTTTTGTTTTTAATCAAAATAAGTTTTTGGCAGAAACTCCTTCTGGAAAAAGTGAACTTTCATGTGTCTTAATATCAAAATTGTATGCCATTTGTAAATGTGAATAAAATTGTTCAATTACGAGCCTAGTTGGTTCAGCCACAGAAAGAGTCAGCAACCTTCCCTCTAGCCATGATTGGCTGAGATAATGAGTGGGCTGGACATGCCGAGAGATGAGTTTGGATTGGTCTGCCATGTAGCACGCTTCTTTATATTTGAGCTGGTGAGTATGTGTAGGTAATCCTGTCTAACACGGCTTTAAAAATATATATATCACGTAGTAGAACTGCATAAATGTTGTTCTCCACTTTCTGGGGGACCGAGTTTTGAAATAAGTGGAATTAGAGTAAGATAGCTGAGGAGATGGAGAAAACACCTGTCACCGGATTACATCTTCAAACTAAGGGCAACCATGGCATCCGTGACAGAGGGAGAAGCGTCCATCCATGTATACAGGTAAGAGAGTCTAGCTAGCTACATTTTCAGATGTTACACGTTTTTTAATTTGGTCAGAAAGTTGTTTTCATTTCAAGTTAAAGTGTACTGTTAGCTAGCTAGCTAACGTTAGCTGGCTGGCTCGCTAGCCAACGTTACGTTTATGATCTGTGTAGTAATACTATTCATATGTCAGAGCCATTTGCTTTGCTAGTTATAACCTAATGTTAGTTATCTAAAATTGAACCTGGTTGGTTAGCTACCTACAGATTCATGCAGGATAGTCATGTCATGAGTTGGGATTATGGTTCATTGTTAAGCTAGCTAGCTACATGTCTTAACAAAAGACTCCACTACGCAAGTATCCATTTCAATAGAATGTTTAAGATGTCACTGCGAGCTGTTGACAGACATAGCTGGTAAATTCGCTCTGGCTATCTACTCTGACTTTAGAGTACTCTCGTCTGAGTGTGCCAGAGCGCAGAATAACTTATGAATTTACGAACGCTCATGGCTCATTGTTTAGCTAGCTAGCTACATGTCTTAACAAAAGACTACACTATGCAAGTAACCATTTCAACAGAACGTCACTGTGACAACTGTTGATAGACGTAGCTGATATATTTGCTCTGGCTATCTACTCCGATTTCAGAGCACTCTCTAATTTGTGTCTGGAAGTAGCTAGCAAGCTAGCCAATGTTAGCCAGGTAGCTTGGGTGCTTGATTGCTGTTGTTAGAACAGAACGCTTGGATCGACCCTTAAGTGATGGGTGGGGTTAAAGCTGTGAACGATGTGTGAACGATGCTGAATGGGTGTAGGCAAAGAAAAGCTCTCCAGTAAGTGTACCAAAAAATTCAAAGGCCATTTTCTCAAACGTGAGGTCACAAGTTTATCAACTTTCAAAGCAGAATCACTTTCCCATTGTTATATACCATTTTCTAGGTCTGTCTCTACTTTTATCCAATGTAAAAAACACAATTTCAAATTTTGCGACATAAGACCGAATCGAGCCTATCGGTCAAATATAAGCCAATATGACACCAATATGTCAATGAAACTTTGCAAATCAACTTGATTGGAGGTACACAACACACTCCCCGCCTCCTGTCATGAGCCGTCCAGCCGTTACGAGAACCACATACCGTATTTTTAACAGGGTCGTTAGAATTATTGCCTAGACCTAGCTCAATATCTAGGCGTCGGATAAGAACGAGACTACAGCGTCCATAAAGTGACCATTAGACTTACCACCTTTTCGGAATGAATAAGTCTGTAGGTGCAACAGTTTTGATTACATTTATAATTTATTTCTGTCACATGCTCATTTCCGTCCATTAAGAACCATTTCTGACAATGTTAACATATTTTTTTAGCTGAAGCTCAGCTACATGGTGGGTTGGTTGCTCAGCTACATGGTGGTATTCAAGCTGTTAATCAATAAATGCAAACAGATATTCTGATTAGCTAGGTAGCTAGCTAACCTGAGCTTGCTTGTCGAAAGTCCAGCAGCTAGCCTCTGTTGCTATCTAACACCAGTCAGCTGAAAGCTAGCTAGCTAACGAACAGGCAAAGAAAAGTCACTTAGCTAGCCAATGAATGTGGTTCTGTTTTGATGAGCTAGGTAGCATTCTGGCTAGCTAATGTAACACTATACCAGTCAGATGAGAGCTAACGTTGGCTAGGTAGCTAACCAACAAGCGAGAAAATCTAGCTATATTTGGCCAAGTAATGTTTTTCATATAAGGCTGAAGTCATCATGTGTAAACTGCTAACCGAGACACTTGCGTGTAATCCGTGCACAATGAAATATCAGCTTTAAATTTACAATTTAAACATTTGCAAGGACAATAAACCATTTTCATTTTTCTAGCCAACATTCCCATTGAAGCATGAAGTGCAACCTGTTCTACCTGTTGTATTTCTATGTGCTTGAGTGTAAGGGGTTCTCAACTCTTAGAGGATCTCCTGTCAGACATTCACACTCTCCTTTCTTAACTCTGAGATAAACTAATCTCCAACAACAACTCATAAAACGATTAATCATTACCATACAAGAAAATTCTAGCTATATTTATCAGATTTATTTCAGATTTGTCAGATTTAGTTTAGTTTAAATAGTTAGCAGGTCTGAATTGTTTTGGCGTAGGCTACTAGCTAGCAGCTGGCTATGCCTTTATGTGGACCTAGTAGGTCTATCTGATACATTTTTTTACTGACCAGAATCATCTTATTGAAGAAGAACATTCAACGACCTAGCTGAGACTTACAAGTAAGTTAAACACAAATAGTAGATATGTCAGTAGTAGGCTAGTATGTGTGAGTCTCACCAGTTAGCCTTAGACAGCCAACTAATACTTAAACAGACCAGTGGTGAGCGACTGATAATGAGCATTGAGAGTGACAAAAACATTAGCCTGTGCTATTAGCACAGCATGGCTACATTAGCTGTCATCCAGTCAGAAATGATGTGTGATCCGTTTTATATTAAATGGACAATTCGGCCGCCGCCTAGTTGACTTGCTATTATTACATTCACAGTCACACCTCGCCTTGGCGAGAGAGAATACTTCAGAGGCACCTCTCTGATTCAGAAAAATCAGTCACATGTTTATTACTACTAGACTGGAACATGTCTCCATTCATTGGAGTCTTTAGTTCAGGGGTTCCCAAACTTTTACTGCACACAACCCCAAATTGACACCAGAAAATACAGGGGACCCCACTTGGACAAATTATATTTCCTAGTGTGTTCATATTAACTCAACTGAACTCAACGCAGGCTGTCAACTGATAATAATACATAACAATGACACGAAAGAGCATTCTAATAGAGTAAGGAGGTCCTAATTGACACCAGAGCCAAATACAGTGCATTCGGAAAGACCACTTTAATTTTGCTACAGCCCTATTTTAAAATGTATTAAATAAATGTTTTCTTCTCTAATCTACACATTACTGTATATCCCATAATGACAAAGCAAAAACAGGTTTTTATAAATGTTTGCAAATGTATTAAAAATAAAAAACTGAAATACCTTACTTACAGAAGTTTTCAGACCCTTTTCTACGAGACTCGAAATTGAGCTCAGGTGCATCCTGTTTCCATTGATCATTCTTGAGATGTTTTTACAACTTGATTGGAGTCCACCTGTGGTAAATTCAATTGATGTGGACAGGCACACATCTGTCTTTATAAGGTCCCACAGTTGACAGTGCATGTCAGCGCAAATACCAAGCCATGAGGTCGAAGGAATTGTTCGTAGAGCTCGGAGACAGGATTGTGTTGAGACACAGATCTGGGGAAGGTTACCAAAAAATGTCTGCAGAATTGAAGGTCCCCAAGAACACAGCGGCCTGCATCATTCTTAAATGGAAGAAGTTTGGAACCACCAAGACTCATCCTAGAGCTGGCCGCCCGGCCAAACTGAGCAATCGGGCGAGAAGGGCCTTGGTCAGGGAGGTGACCAAGAACCCGATAGTCACTGTGAAAGAGCTCCAGAGTTCCTCTGTGGAGATAGGAGAACCTACCAGAAGGACAACCATCTCTGCAGCACCAAATACAGGTGTGCCAAGCTTGTAGCGTCATACCCAAGAAGACTCGAGGCTGTAATCGCTGCCAAAGGTTCTTCAACAAAGTACTGAGTAAAAGGTCTGAACACTTATGTAAATGTGATCGTTTTTTTTATTTGATAAATTAGCTAAAATAAAAACATTTTTGATTTGCCATTATGGGGTACAGTGATCCCTCGCCACTTCGCGGTTCACTTATCGCGGATTCGCTATTTCGCGGATTTTCATAATGCATTTTTTTTTTTTTTTTGGTGCATTGTGCTCTGCATTCTGATTCGCTAAAAACTCACTCCCGCTTCTTGTATCAAAACATGCTACGAATTGTGCTATCATTTTGTCGTCTCGTGCAGTTATGTGTACGTACATAAAACAGCTTGGCAAATTTACATTAAGTTGGCCAAATTATCTTGTAATTTCGAACATCTCCTAAACCCATAATGTCGACGAAACGGCCTACACGTGAGTCACTGTATTTGTATACATGTAATAGTTGCTAATTGTAAAAAAAAAAAAAGTTTTCTATTTCGCGGATTTCACTTATCGCGGGTCATTTTCGGAACGTAACCCCCGCGATAAACGAGGGATTACTGTATTGTGTGTAGATTGGTGAGGGACAAAAAACGATTTAATACATTTTAGAATACGGCTGTAACATAACAAAATGTAGAAAAAGTCAAGGGATACTTTCCGAGCAGTGACTGTACAAAACATAAGAACACCTTTCTAATACTGAGTTGCACCCCCTTTTCCTCTGTAGCCGTTGCTAAGTGATATTTACTGCTTCCGCGTTGTGCTGTTTATTTCTGATAGTTTTTAAAACATATGAAGATGTCCATTGAAAGCAGATATGCAATTTGTTGACACTACAACACAGTAAAGACTTGGATACACATTATCCAGAATGCTGATCAATAAAAACGTCCGTTAAATTCGCTGCTCTGTTTTGCTTGTTTACAGCGGGTCATTTCATAGGAAACTGTCAGAGGCACTCTCGTAGTGTTACATCACCAACATGTCAAGAATCAGTTCTATATAGGCGCTAACATGGCGGCCATTCTAAAACACTGCCATAACTCTCTCTATATATGACTCTGGTTAACACTAAATGGTTATATACTATACCCATTTCAAGAGATACAAATTATTTATTTGATTGATAACATTTCCGATTTTCTCATTTCCCACATGCGATACCAAGCCTGGGAATCACGGCTGTAAAGCCGAAACGTCTGTGTACGCTATTATCTCTGAAGCAGTGAAAATAATAACAAAATCAAAAAATTAAGTGAGCTTTATGCAATGTCTTTTTGAATGTGGATCCATTACACCTTTTGTTTGTCTGGATATAAGTAACTGCACATAATATTACTTACATGGGGTTTACATGTGTTTTTTATTGAAAATGGATGATCTAGATTAAAAGTAAAAGAGAGGCATTAGGGATACTACAAGAAAGTGGCATCAAATGCATTGGTTGCACAGATTGTAACTGTAGTTGTCTGCCGTCAGAACCGCAAGATTAGATGGACTTCGCACAAGATCAAGCACACGCTGAAAGTGAAGCGGTCCGTCCAAAGCATAATAATATAAAAAAAGACTGACCCAAGTTAATGAAGTGTGTGCAAAACGTATCTGAGTTTGTTGACTCCAAAACGAGTAGCATCAGGCATAATTTGCTGACCTGTGAAAACGTCTGTGACCTAGTTGAAGGAAAGTGGATACACACTTGCACATCAGAGTCCTACTTTTGGGAGGTGACCAAGAACCCGATGGTCATTCCGACAGAGCTCCAGAGTTCCTCTACGGAGATGGGAGAATGTTCCAGAAGGACAACCATCTCTGCAGCACTCCACCAATCAGGCCTTTATGGTAGAGTGGCCAGGCAGAAGCAACTCTTCAGTAAAAGGCACATGACAGCCCACTTGGAGTTTGCAAAAAGGTACCTAAAAAACTCTCAGACCATGAGAAACAAGATTCTCTGGTCTGATGAAACCAAAATTGAACTCTTGGCATGAATGCCAAGAGTCACGTCTGACGGAAACCTGGCACCATCCTTACGGTGAAGCATGGTGGTGGCAGCATCATGCTGTGGGGATGGTTTTCAGTGGCAGGGACTGGGAGACTAGTCAGGATCGAGGGAAAGATAAATGGAACAAAGTACAGACATATCCTTGATGAAAACCTGATCCAGAGCGCTCAGGACCTCAGACTGGGGGCGAAGGTTCACCTTTCAACAGGACAACGACCCTAAGCACACAGACAAGACAACGCAGGAGTGGCTTCGGGTCAAGTCTCAATGTCCTTGAGTGGCCCAGCCAGTGCCCGGACTTGAACCCGATCTAACATATCTGGATATATCTGAAAATAGCTGTGTAGCGACGCTCCCCAACCAACCTGACTTGGGAGAATGGGAGAAACTAGACGAAATTGGAGAAACTCCCCAAATATATAAACATTTTAGTGATTTAGCAGACACTCTAAAACAGAGCGACTTACATTGGTGAGTGCATACATTTTCATACTTTTTCTCATACTGGTACCCCTTTGAAATCCAACCCACAACCCTGGTGTTGCAAGCGCCATGCTCTACCAACTGAGCTACACAGGACCAGTACAGGTGTGCCAGCGTCATACCCAGACGACTACAGGCTGTAATCGCTGTCAAAGGTGCTTCAACAATGTATTGAGTAAGAATACTTATATAAATGTGATAACATTTTTGTATATTTTCCAAATTTGCACAAATTTCTCAAAAACAGATTTTGTTTTGTCATTATGGGGTATTGTGTGTAGATTGATGAGGGGAAAAAGCTATTTAATCCATTTTAGAATAAGGCTGTAACTTAACAAAATGTGGAAAAAGTGTGGAATGTGGAAAAAGTGTGGGGGAAAAAATGTGGAAAAAGGGTCTGAATACTTTCCAAACTGTATCATTTTCTAGCTCTGAGTCGCTACTTTTTTCCAATGTAAAAAACACAATTTTAAATGTTATTACATAGGACTGAATCGAGCCCATCAGTCACATATTGGGGAAAAAACACTTGTGGTATGTTGTTTTCCTGACCTTTTTCCAACAGGAAAGGTGGAAGGCTTGATGTCAGAGTAAAGAACAGTTTGCTTACTGTCTGTTGACCCCAGAGTTCAGAGTATATTTTTAATTTGTTTTGGAAAAGTGAGCTGGGTGCTCTACCTGGGAGTATTGCACATACCTTAAAATGTTCTCTTGAGTTTAGCAGACTTAAAGAACACGACGAATCTCCTCAGGTGAATCTTAAGTATTCTTGGTAACATGCGCAGAACTAAAGAATACTGGTATGGTTGACATTCTGAGGTCATGTGTATGCTTTAACACTTTGGAGCACCATCATAGTTTGTGACTTTAAACTGTTCTGAATACAGCTGGGAAAAACTCATATTGATGCCAGGTGAGCTTTGTTTAATGCACCCCAAAACAGTCTCTCTCCATTTATCATAATTTCCTTTCTTTGTTGAAATTCATCTGATCTTTGAGAATATTTGAATCGTAAGCAACCTCCCTACATATTTCTTGAAGTACAATAGCCCAATATAGCTACTGTAGTAGGTCAAAGCTGTGTGCTGGAAAACCTTGGTAGAGCATGGGTGAAGTAGGTATTGTGGTGTTCATGTGAATTTCCTTTCTTTTCTCACTTAACTTAGTTTTTTTGTTTCTAATTAAAACAGGAGTATGTGGTGACACACACACGCAGAATAATGAGCAATCCATTAGGGAGTTGTTTTGCCTGGCAAACGCAATGGAGAATCCCAATGTCTGGTTCAGATGAAAGCCCCCCCCCCCCACCACCTCTGACAGATTGACAGCGGCCATTTACTGCTCTCTCTGTCTTCTTTTTCTCCCCACACCACATTTTTTCTCACCCTCAGCAGCCCAGTTCAAAGGAGCAAAAGCAACAAGAAAAAAGAGGTAGCATTAATACATAACTACATAGACGGAAACAAATAACTAAATTAAGAAATCATCTGGGATTATTACAGTTTGCGGCGGCGGGCACATGAAAGCCAGGATTGTGATAGTGATGGGGGGGGGGGTGAAGCTGATTGTTCTGGGTTCCAGCTGGTTAGCCGTGCTCTTTCGCTTTTATGCAAAAAGAGAGAAAGCCAGAGAGCGAGTGAGGGGGGAAAAGAGGAAGAAAGAAAGGCTGTCAGCCTTCTCTCTGGTTCTGCTGCTGTGGAGGGAGTGGAGAAGCAAAGAAATACAGAGCGTGGTCTTCGCTGGCCATGCCACCTTTTTCCTTGAGTTAATCTCTCTCGACCTTCCCGACCGACCCCCCCCCCCCCTAGCACCTGGAGTAGCCACGTGCCCCTCATCAGAAAGACTCTTCGATTCCACTCGCCTCCTCTTACTCACAAGGACAAGCCACATGGCGCAAAAGGAGCGGGGGTTACAGTTGCCGTGCCAACCATCGCTAATGTCATTCGTCCTGCTGCCAGGGTGGTGGTCTTGGAATATCAGAAGAGAACAACGAACAGGAATAGCTAACAAGTGTGTGAATTCAGAAGTGTGACAAATAGTAAGTGAGACAATGTTCAAAGGAGAGGCTCTATTGTTTAGCAGGTGGGCCCAAGATTTAGTCAAATCAAAACATAACTCCTCATCATTCAAACTCCATTTTGGCAAAGCTATTCTGGTGCCCAACTTCTTGACTCAAGTACTTTATTTTTAGTTAACTTACCGTATGCTACTTTTCAACGCTAACCGCTAACTTGTGCGCCAGTAGTCATATGCTTGGCTCTCTGTTGAAGTGGGATGAACACAACAGAGGTAAGATTACACAAGATAATGTGTGACTTTAATGTGGGCTGACTTTGATGAGCAGGGTTAGCGCTGTCAGTGCGAGGGCAGCTGACACTAATGATTAAATTATAATGTATTGATTTGAAGAATGTGCTGGGATAAAACACTCCAAAGCGAGGCATCACGGGCTAAACTTGCTGGTATATCTGTTGTGCGACTCGGCGCTGGTGACACAAAATAGGAATGATTAAGACATATGTAACAAAATCAAATCATAAATCAAATTTTATTAGTCACATACACATGGGTTAGAGATGTTAATGCGAGTGTAGCGAAATGCTTTGTGTCTTTGTTCCGACAATCAGTAATAAACAAGTAATCAACCTAAAAATCCAACAACTACTACTTACCACAAGTGTAAAGGGATAAGAATTGTAATAAAGATATATGAATGAGTTGATTGGTAAGAAGGGCATAGGCAGATGCGTAGATGGTATAGAGTACGGTATACATAATGCAGATGAGTACTAGTAGGTATGTAACATAAAGTGGATAAGTTTAAAGTGGCATAGTGGCTACATGTATTACATATAGATGGCAAGATGCAGTAGATGATATAGAGTACAGTATATACATATATCTATGAGATGGGGTAATGTAGGGTATGTAAACATTATAATTAAGTGGGATTGTTTAAAGGTGGCTAGTGGTACATTTTTACATAATTTCCATCAATTGCCATTTTAAAGTGGTGGAGTTGAGTCAGTATGTTGGCAGCGGCCGCTAAATGTTAGTGGTGGTTGTTTAACAGTCTGATGGCCTTGAGATAGAAGCTGTTTTGTCAGTCTCTCGTCCCGTGCTTGGATGCACCTGTACTGAACCGTGCGGCCTTCTGGATGATCAGCGGGGTGAAGGCGGTGGCTTGGGTGGTTGTTGTCCTTGATGATCTTTATGCCTTCCTGTGAATCGGGTGGTGAGGTGTCCTGGAGGGCAGGTAGTTTGCCGCGGTGATGCGTTCTGCAGACTCACTACCCCTCTGGGGAGCCTTACGGTTGTGGGCGGAGCAGTTGCGTACCAGGCGGTGATACAGCCCGACAGGATGTCTCGATTGTGCATATGTAGAAGTTTGTGAGTGCTTTTGGTGAAGCGCCGAATTTCTTCAGCCGTCCCTGAGGTGGAAGAGGCGGCTGCTGCCGCCTTCTTCACAACGCTGTCCTGTGTGGGTGGACAGTTCAGTTTGTCCGGTGATGTGTCACCGAGGGAACTTAAAACTTTCCGCTCTCCCACTACTGACGTCGATGTGGATAGGGGGGTGCTCCCTCTGCTGTTCCTGAAGTCCACAATCATCTCCTTTGTGTTTGTTGACGTTGAGGTGTGAGGATTATTTTCCTGACCCACACTCCGAGGGCCCTCACCTCCTCCCTGTAGGCCATCTCGTCGTTGTTGGTAATCAAGCCTACCACTTGTAGTGTCATCCGCAACTTGGATGATTGAGTTGGAGGCGTGCATGGCCACGCAGTCGTGGGTGACAGGGAGTACAGGAGAGGGCTCAGGACGCACCCTTGTGGGGCCCCATGGTTGAGGATCAGCGGGGTGGAGATGTTGTTCCGTACCCTCACCACCTGGGGGCGGCCCGTCAGGGAAGTCCAGGCCCTAGTTGCACGGGGCGGGGTCGAGACCCAGGTCTCGAGCTTGATGACGATTTGGAGGGTACTATGGTGTTAAATGCTGAGGCTGTAGTCGAGTAACGCAATTCTCACATAGGTATCCTCTTGTCCAGATGGGTTAGGGCAGTGTGCAGAGTGTGGTTGCGAATTGCTCGTCTGTGACTATTGGGTGCGGTAAGGCAATTGGAGTGGGTCTAGGGTGTCGGTGGGGTGGAGGTGATATGGTCCTTGACTAGTCTCTCAAAGCACTTCATGATGACGGAAGTGAGTGCTACGGGGCGGTAGTCGTTTAGCTCAGTTACCTTAGCTTTCTTGGGAACAGGAACAATGGTGGCCCTCTTGAAGCATGTGGGAACAGCAGACTGGGATAAGGATTGATTGAATATGTCCGTAAACACACCAGCCAGCTGGTCTGCGCATGCTCTGAGGACGCGGCTGGGACACCGATAATGTTCATAATGGCACTAAAGTCTGGTGTACTGTGGGTATTTGAAAAATGGCCTCCAGTCCATTGTGGTATACTGTATGCTCAATGCATACCTTGCATACAATGCCTCCTTTAACATGCTATATCTTGTTGTTGTGTTAATATACTGTAAGTGTATATCTCCACTACATGACCAAAAGTATGTGGACACCTGCTCGTCAAACATCTCATTCCAAAATCATGGGCATTAATATGGAGTTTGTCCCCCTTTTGCTGCTATAACAGCCTCCACTCTTCTGGGGAAGGCTTTCCACCAGATGTTGCAACATTGCTGCGAGGACTTGCTTCCATTCAGCCACAAGAGCATTAGTGAGGTTGGGCACTGATTTTGTGGGATTAGGCCTGGCTCGCAGTCGGCATTAACAATTCACCCCAAAGGCGTTCAATGGGGTTGAGGTCAGGGCTCTGTGCAGGCCAGTCAAGTTCTTCCACACCGATCTCGACAAACCATTTCTGTATGGACCTCGCTTTTTACACGGGGCATTGTCATGCTGAAACAGGAAAGGGCCTTCCCCAAACTGTTGCCACAAAGTTGGAACCACAGAATCGTCTAAAATGTCATTATATGCTGTAGCGTTAAGATTTCCCTTCACTGGCACTAAGGGGCCTAGCCTGAACCATGGAAAAACAGCCCCAGACCATTATTCCTCCTCCACCAAAATTTACAGTTGGCACTATGCATTCGGCAGGTAGCGTTCTTCTGGCATCCGCCAAACCCAGATTTGTCCGCCGGACTGCCAGATGGTGATACATCACTCCAGAGTATGCATTTCCACTGCTCCAGAATCCAATGGCGGCGAGCTTTACACCACTCCAGCCGACGCTTGGCATTGTGTATGGTGATGTTAGGCTTGTGTGTGGCTGCTCGGCCATGGAAACCCATTTCATGAAGTTTCCGCCGAACAGTTATTGTGCTGATATTGCATCCAGAGGCAGTTTGGAACTCGATAGTGAGTGTTGCAACCGAGGGCATATGATTTTTAGGGCGCTATGCGTTTCAACACTCGCCAGTCCTGTTCTGTGAGCTTGTGGGGCCTACCACCTCGCGGCTGAGCCGTTGTTGCTCCTAGACGTTTCACTTCACAATAACATCACTTACAGTTGACCGGGGCAGCTTTAGCAGGGCAGAACTTTGACAAACTGACTTGATGGAAAGGTGATATCCTATGACGGTTCCACGTTGAAAGTCACAGAGCTGTTCAGTTAGGCCATTCTAATGCCAGTGTTTGTCTATGGAGATTGCATGGCTGTATGCTCGATTTTATACACCTGTTAGCAACAAGTGTGGCTGAAATAGCCGAATCCACTAATTTGAAGGGGTGTCCACATACTTTTGTATATATAGTGTATATCAACAACACAAATGTGGTTTTGGGAGAAAAAAAACAGACATAATTGGAGGTGGTGAGAAACTGGATACTGATCCATTTTTGAGGTGAAAAACAGCATTAGGGCTTGACAACATCAGATATGTGTCCAACAAGGAACATGGCCTTTCTCTAGCGCAGTGGTCCTGGACACAAGCGTGGCCATGTGAGGACTCAACAGCGGCCCGCCATGTCCCAGGAGGTTGTCCCCCATGACGACACAACAACGGCGCCCTCTCACAGCATCCAGCTCACTGTGGGGGAGCCCGGGATTGGCCATGCAGCAGTGATGTCCAATGGGGTGAGTTCCGGGAAAACAAAGGCACTAGTAGTAGAAAGCAATTCCACTCAAGAAAACAAACGGAATATGTCTTTTGATGTTGTTTTGTTCTTTCAATACCTTTAGTTTGGCAGAGGGTTTCTCAGGTAATCAGTGGAGGCTCCTGAGGGGAGTTTGGCTCATAATAGTGGCTGGAACGGAGCAAATGGAATGGCATCAAACACATTGTTTGATGTATTTGATACCATTCCACTGATTCCACTCCAGCCATTGCCACGTGCCTGTCCTCCCAATTAAGGTGCCACAAACCTCCTATGCAGGTTATGTCTTTTTTGGAAGGTACAAACACAAGGAAAGACAAAATTGGGCAAGAAAATGCAGTGACTATGGAGAGACCTCTGAGGCAACAAACACTTAAACAAAACGTGGGAATAAGATTCACAGTGGCTAGGAACAGGGACAAAAACAGCCACAAAGAAGAAAAAGAAGGGAGGAGCGCCATGCACGTCTCAAAACACAGCAGTACCCTATTCCTGCTGATTTATACTTGAATACAGTAGCTATAGGGGTTTCAAAACCAGGTAATATATTTGTTTTAACGGCCACACAAGGCAGAGAATTTGATAAATATTTGTACTTCATCCATTTCATTTCCGGGATGTATACGTTTCATTTCCATGATGGTCTTGAATTAGATTGTGAAAACCAAAGTCCATCTTCTTCATACAGCCTCTATACAACCAAACAAACAGCCTTTCTATGAAAATAAAGTATTTCTTTAAATCTTATTCACAGATTCACATTGCAAGCTATAGTACTAAAAAAAACATGCCTCAATTCACCTATTTTGTTAATAACATCGTACCAGAAGGCCCCAAGTCATCTCACAAATAAAGTGATCTTACTTATGTTTAAAATAATAAAACAGATAAAACTTTATTTTCAAGATTTCTTATTAATTTGCCTGAGTCAGATCAATGTGGACAATGGATTTTTTTTTCTCCACTCAACTCCATTTGAGGGGTGGACAGTCGCCTAAAGTGGTGTTGAATATACATTGCTTATTTTCCTGTTATCGCAAATAGCCAAAGGTCCGTTCGGCACCATCGAGGAAACGGGTGATGGGGCACAAAAGACTGCACAAACACACACGGCCATATCCATTGAGTCCTGGCAATCTCTGCATTGAAATGAGGCTGACTTGAAACACAAAAGGGGGGGAAATAAACTGCAATTCAGAGCAGAGCGAAAAAATAAAGATGAGATAAACAAAACTTTTATGGCTGCAATGGGTTATTCTTTTCTTCCATCTTTCTCCCTCTCTCTTCATATCTCATTTGTGTTGTTTTTCCATGGTTTCATTGAGGAGGGCTGGCTCCAGCTTCTTTGAGACGAGCTTCTGGCTTCTTCTTAAGTGGCGGCAATCAATTCTGATTAGCGGGCCTGGCTACTTTTTGAGAGGAGCCCATCAAAGTTTTATTAAGGAGTGAGAGAGGGAAAGGGTAGGTGGGTGAGGGTAATTAGGCTCTTCACACAGACTCCCACCACACACATGCACACACGATACACACACACATGGAAAAGGGATTTGTGGCGCCCAACCTTCTTCTTGCCCTTTAGCTGGCTCCATGCTGTTTTCGCCATCTCACTTTTAAACGTTGCCAGAGAGAGACACCTTTTAATGATAAGGAGAGCGGCGGAGAGATTAGAGGGTGACCTTTTTGGCTTGGCAGCTGTGGACCTGTTAATGACGAGGTCAGTGCTTTGAAAACACAGAGGATATGGAGGTGATGTCCTCATTAAGAGATTGGGAGCTGGTGGTGGTAAAGGTAAGGTAAAGGTGTCCTTTGGTAATGCAGAGGCTACTTTCAGACAGGTACCGTCCGGGGCCCAGCGGACTCCTTACACAAGTGGTCTCTGGTCTTCAAAAACACTGGCGTCCACCCACTACACAGGTTTCAAGTGTCTGCCTCTTCACTTTGAGTGCCAGTGCAAAAGTGTGTGTGTGCCTCTTAACTCGCTGAGTGTGCCTACAGTATATGTGTGTGTGTGTATGTGTGTGTGTGTATGAAGGAGCATGAAAATATGTGTGTGTGCTCACTTTGTGTGCAGAGGGCCACGCTGGGGAGGAACCCTCATCCACACCCGGCTCCAACCGCTCCCTTGAAGTGGGGTCACATTAATTTCAGATGCGATGGAGAAACATGCTACCGCTGAGCTTTTCCGCAACTAGGATGTCAATGTCAAAGCTTTCTCCTCTATCTCCCTCCTTTTTTCCCCAATATGGATTTCAGTTGGAGCGGCCCAATATGATATTCAGGGAGGCTGGTAGAAGAGCCAAGCTATAATTAAGAAGTGCAGCTGCAGTGAAATGCCCGAATGTTCTCGGGAAAAGATCACAAGAGATCAAGGCGCCCCGTCGGAAGATGAGATGCCCTTGACAGCCAGCTGTGGGCTTGGTATTTGGTGCCCCAGCGAAACAGAAAAACACGAGGCACGATTTATATATGCCAGGGGGATCCTGAGGACCTGGCTGTGTGGCTGTGTATATGTGTGTGAAAGAGAGTGTGGGTGAGTGAGGAAGAGTTTGTGATGGGAGGGAGGGACAGAACGTTGTATCCATCAAAGACAGATGGGAGCCCTTCTGATGTGGCTGCTTCTCTGTGTGTGTGTATGGTGTGTGTGTGTGTGTGTGTGTGTGTATGTGTGTGCGTGCTCACGCCTCATCTCTGAGACAGAAGGAGGACTTGAGGACTTACTGCAAATGTGTGCGACCATTATGTTTGTTTGTGTTTGTGTGTGTGTGTGTGTGTGTGTGTGTGTGTGTGTGTGTGTGTGTGTGTGTGTGTGTGTGTGTGTGTGTGGGTGCATTTAGTCTTTTCCAACCAGTGGAAAGTACTAATAACATCTGTAAGTCTCTGAAGTGGACCAAAATATTATTGTAGAGTTGATGTGACAGTATGTGTATGTCCGTCTGTGTAGAACTAGTAGGCCAATCTATTTTTAAGGTGTGTGTGTATGTATAAGTTTGTGTCAGTGTGTATGGCAGCCTGTGTGTGTGTGTGGTACTCACGTCGGACGTCTCTGAAGTAGATGGTCTGTCTGTTGGGGTTGAGGAGCTGGATGACAGAGTCGTCGTTGTTCTTCACCCTGCAGCTGATGACGGCCACGTCACCCTCCACCACCTCCACATTGTCTGTCACCAGGTTCTGACTCTGGACTGGAAGGCACAGACAGACACACAGTAGTCATTACAACTGCCAGGCTGTGTGCAGTATAGTTTTTCACACCACTGAGCTGAACCGAGCCAAGCTGTACTCAGCCTGGATACACATCCACCACTTTTGCAGGAACTGTGCTGAAATGGTATGAAAATATCATATCTGAGCGAGCACAATTTGGTTTGCAGACATGTGATCTCAAGTATAGAATGAATTCAGGTGGTACTACCATTTGGCAATACTTGTAAGAGATCAATGCCAACATGATATGTATCCCAAGTTATAATTCAAAATAAGCCCTTCAGTCCATAACAACTTTTTTTTATTTTWTTTTATTTCACCTTTATTTAACCAGGTAGGCTAGTTGAGAACAACTTCAAGGAAGCGCGGGGAGATTTTTATTTACCAACTGGGGAAATTTTGTTGGGCCCCACAAGGTCAAATGCTATTTGTAGAGGGTTTAGGGTTACGGTTAGAATTAGTGTTAGGGTTAGAATTAAGTTTAGGGTTAGGAGCTAGGGTTAATTTTAGGGTTAGGAGCTATGGTTAATTTTTGGGTTAAGGTTAGGAACCAAGGTTAGGGTTAAGGTTAGGTTTTAGGGTTAGGGTAAGAGTACAGGTTAGTTTTAAGGGTTAGGGAAAATAGGATTTTGAATGGGACTGAATTGTGTGTCCCCACAAGGTTAGCTGTACAYGACTGTGTGTGTGAATGTGTGCTTTATGAGCAAGCTGGTAAAGGTTGCTCCTGATGCCTGACCTTGTGGGTGACGGCAGACCCTATCACAGGGCAATGGAAGACTTCATAAACGGGTTTTAGCTACTTCATTAAAGTCAGGAAAGAGATTTTTGATTTTCTACTTCTCCAAGATTAATGTCTTGCCTCCTTGATGCGTAGCTTAAATTTAAAAAAAATATATATATATATTATACAGTTGAAGTCGGAAGTTTACAAACACTTAGGTTGGAGTGATTAAAACTAGTTTTTCAACCACTCCACAAATTTCTTGTTAACAAACTAATTTTGGCAAGTRGGTTAGGACATCTACTTTGTGCATGACACAAGTAATTTTTCCATCAATTGTTTACAGACAGATTATTTCACTTATAATTCACTGTATCACAATTCCAGTGGGTCAGAAGTTAACATACACTAAGTTGACTGTGCCTTTAAACAGCTTGGAAAATTCCAGAAAATGATGTTATGGCTTTAGAAGCTTCTGATAGGCTAATTGACATCATTTGAGTAAATTGGAGGTGTACCTGTGGATGGTATTCAAGGCTTACCATCAAATTCAGTGCCTGTTTGCTTGACATCATGGGAAATCTAAAGAATTCAGCCAAGACCTCAGAAAAAAAATTGGGAGCAATTTCCAAATACCTGAAGTTACCACGTTCATCTGTACAAACAATAGTACGCAGGAATAAACACCATGGGACCAAGCAGCCGTCATACCGCTCAGGAAGGAGACGCGTTCTGTCTCCTAGAGATGATCGTACTTTGGTGCGAAAAGTGCAAATCAATCCCAGAACAACAACAAAGGACCTTGTGAAGATGCTGGAGGAAACAGGTACAAAAGTATCTATATCCATAGTAAAACCAGTCCTATATCGACATATCCTGAAAGGCCGCTCAGCAAGGAAGAAGCCACTGCTCCAAAACTGCCATAAAAAAGCCAGACTACGGTTTGCAACTGCACATGGGGACAAAGGTCGTACTTTTTGGAGAAATGTCCTCTGGTCTGATGAAACACTTATAGAACTGTTTGGCCATAATGACCATCGTTAGGTTTGGAGGAAAAAGGAGGAGGCTTGCAAGTTGAAGAGCACCATCCCAACCGTGAAACACGGGGTTGGCAGCATCATGTTGTGGGGGTGCTTTGCTGCAGGAGGGACTGGTGTACTTCACAAATAGATGGCATCATGAGGGGGGAATTTTATGTGGATATATTGAAGCAACATCTCAAGACATCAGTCAGGAAGTTAAAGCTTGGTCGAAAATGGGTCTTCCAAATGGACAACGACCCCAAGACTACTTCCAAAGTTGTGGTAAAATGGCTTAAGGACAACAAAGTCAAGGTATTGGAGTGGCCATCACAAAGCCCTCAATCCTGGGCAGAACTGAAAAAGCGTGTGCGAGCAAGGAGGCCTACAAACCTGACTCAGTAACACCAGCTCTGTCAGGAGGAATGGGCCAAAATTCACCCAACATATTGTGGGAAGCTTGTGGAAGGCTACCTGAAACGTTTGACTCAAGTTAAACAATTTAAAGGCAATGCTACTAAATAKTAATTGAGTGTATGTAAACTTTAACACACTGGGAATGTGATGAAAGAAATAAAAGCTTAAATAAATAATCCTCTAATATTATTCTGACATTTCACAGTCTTAAAATAAAGTAGTGATCCTAACCGACCTAAGACACGGGAATTTTTACTAGGATTAAATTTCAGGAATTGTGAAAAACAGTTTAAATGTATTTGGCTAAGGTGTATGTAAACTTCCGACTTCAACTGTATATGTATTGTTCTCTAGCCGATGAGTTAATAGGAGGAGCATGAATGGACTGTGACTTGCGCGGTGGGGAAACCTGCAAATTTCCATGCCTCAGTTGTCATGCACCTCTAAACATCCCTGTTATTTAAAGAGGAGGGGGGAGAACGCAATCGCCTCCTCAAATGTCGACAGATAAGGACAGACAGCTCAACAAACAGGATTTAAAATAAGCCTGCCAAACGATACCCCAAACAGCCCTGAAATCAAATGAACCATATGAGAACAAGCCACACTCCCCACTTGTAAGAAGTGAATTCAGCCTACTTTTCAATAAGGAGGGCCGTTATTGGATATATGCTATGCTAACATACTAGGCCAATATGCTAATATACTAGGCTCGAATGATATGCTAATATGCTAGGCTCATAAATGCTAACATGTTAGGCTCATATGATATGCTAATAGGCTTATGATATGCTAATATGCTAAACTAGTACAGTGGGTATCTAGTATAGTGGGTATCGCCGTGGCGATGCTGCTAAATTTAGTCTCCTACTATGTTGGGCTAGGAGTTTAAAACCTGGGTGGTGTTCATTTGGTTAACTTCTCTAGGATAGGGGGCAGCATTTTCATTTTGGATGAATAGCGTGCCCATAGTGAACTGCCTCCTACTCTGTCCCAGATGCTAATATATGCATATTATTATTACTATTGGATATAAAACACTCTGAAGTATCTAAAACTGTTTGAATGATGTCTGTGAGAATAACATAACTCATATGGCAGGCAAAAACCTGGGAAAAAATCCAAACAGGAAGTGAGAATTCTGAGGCTGGTCGATTTTCAACTCATCGCCTATTGAAATTCCAGTGGGATATGGATCTGTTTGCACTTCCTATGCCTTCCACTAGATGTCAACAGTCTGTAGAACGTTGAATGAAACTTCTACTGTGATGTGGGGCCGGATGGGAGCTGTTTTAGTCAGTGGTCTGGCAGAGTGCCAGTTCCTGGTCACGCGCATTCCACATGATATCGACTTAAGTTCCATTACTTCTATAGACACAAAGAAATTCTTGAATATTTATGATAACAACATCCTAAAGATTGATTCTCTACTTAGTTTGACAAGTTTATTCGACCTGTAATATAACTTTTTGAAGTTTTCGTCCGACGTTCGCCTGGATCTGCGCGAGCGTTTGGATATGTGTACTATATGTGCTAACAGAAGTAGCTACTTGGACATAAATAACGGACATTATCGAACAAAACAACGATTTATTGTGGAACTAGGATTCCTGGGAGTGCATTCTGATGAAGATCATCAAAGGTAAGGGAATATTTATGATGTAATTTCGTATTTCTGTTGACTCCAACATGGCGGAGAAATGTTGTTTATATCTGAGCGCCGTCTCAGATTATTGCATGGTTTGCTTTTTACGTAAAGTTTTTTTGAAATCTGACACAGCGGTTGCATTAAGAACAAGTGTATCTTTATTCTATGTAAAACATGTATCTTTCATCAAAGTTTATGATGAGTATTTCTGTTATTTGATGTGGCTCTCTGCAATTTCTCCGGATATTTTGGAGGCATTTCTGAACATGGCGCCAATGTAAACTGAGATTTTTGGATATAAATATGCACATTATCGAACAAAACATACATGTATTGTGTAACATGATGTCCTATGAGTGTCATCTGATGAAGATCATCAAAGGTTAGTGATTAATTTTGTCTCTATTTCTGCTTTTTGTGACTCCTATCTTTGGCTGGGAAAATGGCTGTGTTTTTCTGTGGCTATGTACTGACCTAACATAATCGTTTGGTGTGCTTTCGCCGTAAATCCTTTTTGAAATCAGACATGTTGGCTGGATTCACAACAAGTGTAGCTTTTATTTGGTGTCTTTCATGAAAGATTGATTTTTGTAGTAATTTATTTGAATTTGGCGCTCTGCATTTTTGTTAGCGTCCCACAAATTCCAGAGGAGTTAATTGTTCTTTCACTGGTAAACAAACACTAAAACACGAGTTGTAAGGGGGGGAATACTTACGAGAGGACGCGCTCATTAACGACAACATCAAACGTGTACAGATGTCATCCAGAAAATGTCAATCTTATCGAGTCACTGCCAACAGCTACATTAGCCTAATCTGGTATAATATTGATAAAATCATAGTAGCAATGGCTCTTACTATGGTTCCTTATTTAGGAAATGTAATTAGATCAAATTAAATGAGTAAGTCAAATTATGAGAATATCAGCAGGTGGTTACCAAACGAAAAGAGATGACACTGCAACACAAATGGTTATGATAATACTAAATATCTCATGTCAGAAACTGCATTCAAAAACTACAACTCAGAAAACCATGTCACATGCCTTAAGCGCCCAGATTTTTTGATCAATCATTCTCAAAATATTAAATAGTCTCGATCTGCATGTGCCTTGGCAACTCCTCTAACTATCCTTGTGTGGATCTACTAACATACATGTTTGGCACAACAAAGAACAAATGCAGCAGAGAGAGTTGGATAAATCACATAGCCTCGCCTACAGCTGGGACTGAGCTACAGCTCAACATACAGTACCAGTTAAAAGTTTGGACACACCTAATCATTCAAGGGTTTTTCTTTATTTTTTAAAACTATTTTCTAGATTGTAGAATAATAGTGAAGACATCAAAACTATGAAATAACACATATGGAATCATGTAGTAACCTAAAAAGTGTTACATATTTTAGATTCTTCAAAGTAGCCACCCTTTGCCTTGATGACAGCTTTGCACACTCTTGGCATTCTCTCAACAAGCTTCATGAGGAATGCTTTTCCAACAGTTTTGAAGGACTTCCCACATATGCTGAGCACTTGGCTGCTTTTCCTTCACTCTGCGGTCCAACTCATCCCAAACCATCTCAATTGGGTTGAGGTTGGGTGATTGTGGAGGCCAGGTCATCTGATGCAGCACTCCATCACTCTCCTTCTTGGTCAAATAGCCCTTACACAGCCTGGAGGCGTATTGGGTAATTGTCCTGTTGCAAAACCAATGATAGTCCCACTAAGTGCAAATAAGATGGGATGGCTTATAGCTGCAGAATGCTGTGGTAGCCATGCTGGTTAAGTTTGCCTTGAATTCTAAATCACAGACAGTGTCACCAGCAAAGCACACCTCCATGCTTCACGGTGGGAACCACACATGCAGAGATCATCCATTCACCTACTCTGCATCTCACAAAGACACGGCAGTTGGAACCAAAAATCTCAAATTTGGACTCATCAGACCAAAGGACAGATTTCAACCGGTCTATTGTCCATTGATTGTGTTTCTTGGCCCAAGCAAGTCTCTTCCTCGGATTGGTGTCCATTTGTAGTGGTTTCTTTGCAGCAATTCGACAATGAAGGCCTGATTCACGCAGTCTCCTCTAAACAGTTGATGTTGAGATGAGTCTGTTACTTGAACTCTGTCAGGTGCAATCTGAGTTGAAGTTAATTGCCGATTTCTGAGGCTGGTAACTCTAATGAACTTATCCTCTGCATTAGATGTAACTCTGGGTCTACCTTTCCTGTGGCGGTCCTCATGAGAGCCAGTTTCATCATAGCAGTTGATGGTTTTTGCCACTGCACTTAAAGAAACTTTCAAGATTGACTGACTTTCATTTCTTAAAGTACTGATGGATTGTCATTTCTCTTTGCTTATTTCAGCTGTTCTTGACATAATATGGACTTGGTATTTTACCAAAAAGGGCTGTCTTCTGTATACCAACCCTACCTTGTCACAACACAACTGATTGGCTCAAACGCATTAAGAAGGAAAGAAATTCCACAAATGAACTTTTAACAAGGCACACCTGTTAATTGAAATGCATTCCAGGTGACTAACTCATGAAGCTGGTCGAGAGAATGCCAAGAGTGTGCAAAGCTGTCATTAAGGCAAAGGGTGGTTACTTTGAAATATATTTTGATTTGTTCAACACTTTTCTGGTTACTACATGATTCCATATGTGTTATTTCATAGTTTTGATGTCTTCACTATTATTCTATAATGTAGAACATAGTAAAAATTAAGAAAAACCCTGGAATGAGTAAGTGTCCAAACTTCTGACTGGTACTGTACATACAGTGCATTTGGAAAGTATTCAGACCCCTTGACTTTTTCCACCTTCTGTTAGGTTACAGCCTTATTCTAAAATGGATTTAAAAAAAAATTCCCCTCATCAATCTACACACAATACCCCATAATGACAAAGCAAAAACAGGTTTTTAGATATGACATTTACATAAATATTCAGACCCTTTACTCAGTACTTTGTTGAAGCACCTTTGACAGCGTTTACAGCCTAGAGTTTTCTTGGGCATGACGCTACAAGCTTGGCACAGCTGTATTTGGAGACTTCATCCCATTATTCTCTGCAGATCCTCTCAAGCTCTGTCAGGTTGAACTGGGAGCGTTGCTGCACAGCTATGTTCAGGTCTCTCCAGAAATGTTCAATCGGGTTCAAGTCCGGGCTCTGGCTGGGCCACTCAAGGACATTCAGAGACTTGTCCCGAAGCCACTCCTGCGTTGTCTTGGCTGTGTGCTTAGGGTCGTTGTCCTTTTGCAAGATGAACCTTCGCCCCAGTCTGAGGTCCTGAGCACCCTGGAGCAGGTTTTCATCAAGGATCTCACTGTAATTTGCTCCGTTCATCTTTGCCTCGACCCTGACTAGTTTCCCAGTCCCTGCCGCTGAAAAACATTCCCACAGCATGATGCTGCCAGCACCATACTTCATGGTGCCAGGTTTCCTCCAAATGAGAATCATGTTTCTCAAGGTCTGAGAGACTTTAGGTGCCTTTTGGCAAACTCCAAGCGGGCTGTCATGTGCCTTTTACTGAGGATTGGCTTCCGTCTGCCACTCTACCATAAAGGCCTGATTGGTGGAGTGCTGCAGAGATGGTTGTCCTTCTGGAAGGTTCTCCCATCTCCACAGAGCAACTCTAGAGCTCTGTTAGAGTGACCATCAGGTTCTTGGTGACCTCCCTGACCAAGGCCCTTCTCTCCCGATTGCTCAGTTTGGCTGGGCGGCCAGCTCTAGGAACAGTCTTGGTGGTTCCAAACTACTTCAATTTAAAAATGATCAAATCAAATCTGATTTGTCACATGCGCCGAATACAACCTTACCGTGAAATGCTTACTAACAAGGCCTTAACCAACAATGCAGTTAAGAAAAATATTTACTAAATAAACTAAAGTAAAAAAATAAAAGAGCAACAATAAAATAAC
The DNA here is from genome assembly GCF_002910315.2 of Salvelinus sp. IW2-2015. Lineage (NCBI taxonomy): Eukaryota > Metazoa > Chordata > Actinopteri > Salmoniformes > Salmonidae > Salvelinus > Salvelinus sp. IW2-2015. The sequence goes on from NC_036863.1 coordinate 16,302,561, forward strand.
AATAACGAAGCTATATTTATTTTTTATTTTATTTTACCGTTATTTTACCAGGTAAGTTGACTGAGAACACGTTCTCATTTGCAGCAACGACCTGGGGAATAGTTACAGGGGAGAGGAGGGGGATGAATGAGCCAATTGTAAACAGGGGGTACCAGTACAGAGTCAATGTGCGGGTGTACAGATGGAGGCCACTGTTTTCTTGGGGATCTTCAATGCTGCAGACATGTTTTGGTACCCTTCCCCAGATCTGTGCCTTGACACAAACCTGTCTCAGAGCTCTACGGACAATTACTTCGACCTCATAGCTTGGTTTTTGCTCTGACATGCACTCTCAACTGTGGAAACTTATATATAGACAGGTATGTGCCTTTCCAAATCATGTCCAATCAAGTTGTAGAAACATCTAAAGGATGGTCAATGGAAACAGGATGCACCTGAGCTCAATTTCGAGTCTCATAGCAAAAGGTCTGAATACTTATGTAAATAAGGTATTTGTTTTTATTTTTTATACATTTGTAAACATTTCTCAACCTGTTTTCACTTGGTCATTATGGGGTATAGTGTGTAGATTGCTGAGGGATTTTATTTTATTTGATTGATTTTAGAATAAGGTTGTAACGTATCAAAATGTGGAAATATTCAAGGGGTCTGAATACTTTCCAAATGCACTGTACATGTATAGATGTGCATGTGTCTGAGCCACAAGGGGGAGCCACCTTGTCAAATTCAATGGGAGAGATGTGTGTGCATATTGGATGAAACTTTAGCAAAAACCTAGCTATACAGCAGCACTCATCAAGAGTGATTTGTGGAAAAGCCTTTCAACTCAACACTGCATGCAGCTGACCAGAAAGCAGGGGATAAACAACAAGATCGATATGGTCTAATACAGGGTTTCCCAAACTCGGTCCTGGGGTCCCCCACTGAGTGAGCATTTTGGTTTTTGACCTTAGCACCTACACAGCTGATTCAAACAATCAAAGCTTGATGATGAGTTAGTAATTTGAATCAGCTGTGTAGTGCTAGGGCAAAAAACAACACGTGCATTCAGGAGGGGGGGCACTACCGAGTTTGGGAAACCCTGGTCTAATAGATCCATAATGGAAATAGGGACATGTGTATAGTAATTGGAGGATGCCTATTGTATCTATGCTTCAATGAATTGATTGAACAATAAAATACATTCATTCTAAGCAAATGTCATCTCGTAAACAGAGGACCGAACTAGCATGTGCAACATACTTTAGCTTTGCTGTAGGCCCACTTTGATGTGCATTTGCTTTCTGTGAATGCGTCATCAACAAGGCTTGCCGTCATGTAGCCAAAGACTTTCGTTGCATTTGCATAACTTGTTCAAACAGATCTGTTACATTATCTTTGTATTTAATTAGTGGAATTCAAAAGCACTAGCACAGAGCATTGATCATTCTGGCCTAGATTAAACTTGTCAGATGAGGATGATCTGTACTAGCCTACACTGTCTGTGTGCCTGTGTGTGTAAGCTCTACTGCACTTGTCTGAGTGTGTTGGAGCACACATTTGAGTGTGTGTGTGTGTGTGTGTGTGTGTGTGTGTGTGTGTGTGTGTGTGTGTGTGGTGTGTGAAAGAGAGAGAGACCGCGTGTGTATGCGCCAGTGTGTGTGGTATATTTCGGCGTTCGCTCTGACAGAGAGAGAGCGCACCAGCAGTTGGGAGAAGACCACCTGCGCAGCATGTCATAGACAGCTGGCTGAAGGCTACAGCGCACCGCTGGGTTGGAAAGGTCACCGGGCCCTCACTGGCCCTGTCCTCTATTTAGAGGGGAGCGTAGAGGGTCCGGCAGCCAGGGCCCGGTAGACCCCCAGTACACGCTCAGCATGTTCAGTCAGTGAAAATAGCACCAGTGTCAAATTAGCATTAACCAGTGGGTTTGCATATGGAAGGGGCTCTTGAGCTAGCTAGCACACAGCAGGCTATTAAACAGGCAGTGAGCAGTGACAGACTCTTACTGTGCCACACCCCTTGGTGAGCTGTACCCTGCTAAAGCTAACCGGCAATAACGAGGTAATGTTGCTAGACTGTTATTGGAATGTTATCGGAGTGTTTGTAGAGCACTTGACCCTGTTGATATGCACAAGGCAGGTTCTACCTTGAGATGATCACTGATCTAATTGGGTGGGTGAACGCAAGGTTGCCACTGTATTCGTTATACCTATCCAGTTAGGTCAGATTAGTTTTGAAGGGTCTATTTTCCCAGTAAATAACTAGGACTGTAGCTTCTGCTTACGCTTATCTTATGTATCACACAACAGCTAAGGAGACAATTTACAACAAACAAACAATGGTGTATTTTGACATGGTGAATTTGGAGGTCAAATAGTCATATCTCACTGAGAACGTGTTTGACAGGGTGTATCTAAGCACCCCAGATGATTTGACTCTCATCCGCTAGCATTCTGTGTGTGTGAGTTTCGCTGGTGTTCTCTCAAAAAACAAGAGGCACTTCTTTTCTCTCCCTTTGATTTTTCACAACCCAATTCTGCTGTGGACTGGATAAGTTTGGGTGGCCATTGACCACTCCATCTGTGAGTAGGAGACCCAGTTCTCAACCCGAAATGCACAGTGATGCAGCCCTGCCAAAATCCCTAACCAACTAGTCACTGTATTGTAAAAAAGCATCAAATTCACATGTAGTACACTGCCTTAATGCAAATAACCCTACCTATGTCCCAATGTGTTTGGGCTGTCATGCCAACTTCTACGGCCATTGTCATGCAAAACCATAGTTGATTCTACAGCACACACCTGGTCTGGGACCAGGCTAAAAGTACCCTGCTGCTCAAGAATATAAAATATATTAAGCCTGATTTAAGCCTTTTAGAAATGGCCTGCTTTTAAAATTAAACAAATCTTATTAAAGGGAGTAAAAAGGACGTTTTAGAGATATTTTATCGCACAGTAATGAGATCAAAGGTTTGATAGGGATGATGTTGAATCATTGAACGACATCAAGTGGTTTAATTTTCCTCAGAAACGTTCATGGTTTCTTAAATACTGAGGATGTTTTAGTATTTGAGATAGCTACCTCATTCAAAGGGAATGACTTGGAATGATCCCACATCATCTTTGACTTGTTCTATGCTTCCCCTTGTAATTTCACTAAGTGGTTTTCACTAAGAGGTATATGAATAAAAAAAACTGTAAAAAAACACAAAAAAAACACTTATGAAAAATTCTGTACTACTTATTATGTTAGTGAACCAATGCCACCCATAATCATAAAGCATATTCCAATACAAAAAGGGCCTAAAGCTTAAGTTGTGATTACTCGTCCCAAAGAAAAGTTTGAAGAAGCTTTTGTAGTGGCTAATTAGCAACAATAGCATGGCGTTTTTATGCAGATTAGGAGACAGTGTTTATAAACTGACCTCTGCATCAACACTTTGGAGGAGAAGAAAAACTGAGACAATCCTTTAAAGGCTATTCTGTGCTATTATTCCCTTCCTCCCTCATCATCATCCCCCTCTCCACTCTGAGAGGAGACAGTGGGGAGACATTTGCAGTGCCTTTCAATAAAGGAGGGAGAAGAGAAGTAAAGAAGGAGGGGGAGGCCTGTGTGGTGCTAATGATCAGTAAAATGGAGGTCACGTGGGAGCTGTGCGTGGATGGATGGATGGATGGAGAGGAGAGCAGAAAAGCGTCCAAATCAGTGGAGTGATGGGACGATGTGTGTGTATGTGCTTTTAGTGTCATTAAGTGTGTGTGTGTATAGCTGCTTGCATGCATGTGATTTATGTTGATGATCATGCATGTGATTAATGCATGATTATGTGTGCATTTACTGTGACTCTCTGTGAAGGGATTTGTGTATGTGCACCAGCATGGCGTGAGTGTCTATATCTGTACTACTTGTGTGTGTGTGTGTGTGGTGTGTGTGTGTGTGTGTGTGTGTGTGTGTGTGTGTGTGTGTGTGTGTGTGTGTGGAGGGGAGGGGTGGCATCCCAGAGATTAATGCATCAGAGGCAGTGGTGCTATAACCAGAGGGCCTGCTATTAATGCTCGC